>NC_048318.1:9457547-9514178 GCF_013100865.1 Trachemys scripta elegans | reverse complement strand
GACCTTGCTATCCAGATCCTAAGATGGGAGGCAAACTTGGCAAGAAGAAGGGGTTCACTGTGGCTGATGATAAATCTGAAGACCAGAAGATTGAAGGAGCAGCCACTGAGCTAGAAGATACTGCCAAAGAAAATGGGGAGCCTACTGCAATGACCTCGGAACTAAAGGTTGTGAAAAAGGATGAAGGTCTCCACCTCCCTACTGAAGACCAGACGGGAGAGGGAGACTCTGTAGTAAGCCAGGGAGATGTCACAAAAGATGAACCAGTGATCAGCATGGGTGCAAAGGCTGAGCTGCCGGAAGGTCATGATGCTGCTGGTAGTGAGGCTCATAACGCTTCAGAGCCTATAAGTGAAGTTGAAGCTTCCCAGTCTCTGACACGCACAACTAAAGAAGATGCGGAGAAGGCCAGTGCTCTAGCATCTGGTAACTAATAAATTGGCTCCAGCTTCATGCTCGTAATATAGTAGCAGTGAAGCAACCACCTACACAGATGACTTTGTCAACACAACACTAGTCTACTGCTAAGACCTCCTCTGAACAACTGGAATAGCTAACTGGATCAAATTAAAATACCAGTACCAGAGCTGAAGAAAAAAATGCCTTATTTGAGGAATAAATGGCATCTTAATTACAGTAACTCTCTTCTGATCTAGAAAGGACAATAGTGTTCCAACACAATGGGAATCCAGCTAGTATGTATACTACAGGGGAAACAAAGAAAGAAACTGCTGTAAATGCTTTAAAGGATACTTCATCATTGTGCATTGAGATATTACTGCTAACCTCCCATTACTCCCAGACCCTTTACCCACCCCTGGTGTAAACTGTGTGACCTGAGGGCCACTCAGGGTTGCAAAACTGTATGGAGGGCTGGGTAGGAAAGGCTGTGCCTCTCCAAACAGCCTGGCCACTGCCCCCCTAAGAACTTCCTGACCCATCCAACTCCCCCTGCTCCTTGTCCTCTGACTGCCCCTCCTGGAATCCCTTGCCCCTTATCCAACCATCCTGCCCCCTTACCATGCCGCTCCAAGCAGCATGTCTGGCAGCTGTGCTGCCTGGCCGGAGCCAGACACGCTGCCACTCTACCCTGCAGGAGCTCACAGCCGCGTTGCCTATATGGCTGTGGGGAAGGGGCTAGCCTCTGGGGCTGGGGGCTAGCCTCTGGGGCCATAGTTTGTCCATCTCTGCTTTACCCAATCAATCTGGTTCTGTTCTCTGAGCCTAGTTCTTCTATGGGATAGCTAATAGCCTTAATTTCAGATTTTTTTTTTGTTACAGTGGATGAAGTCTAACTTTTAGATAACCTTCTACTTTCCTTAGTGCTATTTACTTCTCTACAGATGGCTTGGGGAATAAGCTAATAACCATCCTACCTAGACTAAGTTACTGCATGTATGTGGCGCAGCTTTGCATAGTTCAGTCTGTTGGTGAATAAAGTCTTTTGGGAACTACTGCATTAGTTGTACATTATAGTAAGTATTTGTATCATGAGAATTGCTGAATGGCTCATTGAAGCCGGTACTAGAAACTGAATGAATTCTGCAGGTCTCTATTGTAAGATGATTGCATTAATTGTTTGGCATTTACACTTGTCAATAAACAACTTTTTATGACCACTGCAACATACCATTGTATTGATCTGCTTGACTTTTTGTAGAATTAAGGAAAATCCATATTTCAGGACTATGGCCCTGTCTGGCAATTATTGAGGAGGTGGTGCTGTATAAACTTGAATTTCTCAAGCAAACTGAACACTTCTGTAAAGGAGATACAGTTCATTACAGATTACATTCCATTACTTGGAATAGTTATGGTCAGAAGTCTCCAGGGTTGGGGGAAATGGCCTAGACATTCAATCCTCTCTCTGTTCTGATTCATCCCTAGTTGTCCTTGCTCTTTATATTAAGGTGGCTTTCTCTGCCACAAGTACTGTGGAGACTATACAGTATGGAGTGAGGGCTGGCTTCTGATACACCTCCAATGTGATCAACAAAACCCATTGAATTGAACTGGTTACTAATGACTGCAGACCAGGCTAACTTAATGACATAGTGTCAAGCAGTAGCAATCTTTGCAAAACAATCTCTTCTCCCTGAAATGTGATTAAACTCAGAATGGAAATAGGACCTAATCAAATCTTTCACTCAAGACCACACACTAAAACCTCAGATTCTAGCCTATAGCTTAACACGCACTGCTTCCTGTAACACAAATACAACTATTGTATGCATGTGAAGGGATGTGGTATTGCTCCTAAATAGCTTTAGCACTAGTCATAAAACATGAACCAGCAAGGGAGTTGTCAATTACAAGTTGTACACTGTTAGGGCTGCTTCTGTTACTATTCTATTATCTAGTCTGACCAAAAAAAAACACCTCATGAAACCAGGCTATGCAAGGAGTAGGTTAGAAAAGCTATTGCTTGCTTGTAATAACAATTATCTGCAGTAGCAGAATAGCACTGTCTCTGCCTACGAAATACAGGAGTGGCTTAGACTAGACACTGTCCCTAAAGAAAACTCTTTTCAGGTCTTGCTAAACTGATAAGGAACTAGCCTCCATAGTAACTTCCAGGGTTGCCAACTTTCCAATTTCTCAAAACTGGACACTACAGGGCCCCTTCCCCCTGGAGATGCTGGTAGGAGGCAGTCCTAGCTGAGAGAGCGCTGAAGCAGCTTCTCCCTGCTGTGGCCCCTCCTGGTCCCCATGCCCAGTGGAGCTATTCAGGCAGTGAATGGAGTCCCTTTCCTACAAGTTATTTTCCCATTGTTTGGGATGGAAATTCTAGATAGCTTTTGTGCCTTTGACTTGAATGTGGAGGAGTCTTGGAATTTTTTTTTTTTTTTAAATCCCTGAGCTCTTCAGTCCAGCTTACTTCATGATCCTTGTTGACTAAAGGCCAATTTTCTAACTTGTCAAGGTCTTTTTGAATTTTAATCGGTTCTCAAGAGCTAGCAACCCCTCATTGGTGTCGTCTGAAAATTTTAACAGATGTACTCTATTCCATTATCCAATTCATTAATGATAATATTGACTAGTGTAGGACCTCACTAGATATAGTCTCCCAGTTTGACAGCAAACAGAGTATGTGGTCTTTTGACCAGTTGTGTATTCATTTTGTAACTTTTATCTAGATCAGTTACGTACTTTTGTTTATGAGAATGTAATGTTTGACTGCATCAATATCTGTTCTAAAATCAAAATACATCTATGGCTTCCCTCATCCCCCCCCCCCCCCCCCACACACACACACACTAATTGACTAAGCCAGTAACCCTGTCAAAGAAAGTAATGAAGTTAGTGTGTGACATGATTTGTTCTCGACAAATCCATGCTGGCTATTCTTTATAACACTATTATACTCTAGGTGCTTACAAATTGTTTAATGTGTTCCAGTAGTGAAGTTAGGCTGACTAGACTATCAGTCCCCAGGTGCTTTGGTCCCCTCTTTAAGACAGTTCTATGTTGGCCTTTTTCCAGTACTCTGAGATCTCACGTTTTCTCCAGAGTGAAAGCCTTTAGCAAATACCTTTGTAAACTCATGAACTGAAGCCTTAGCTGCCCCATGAAAGTATCTGCAAAAGGAGGAAACTGCTAGTTTCTTTCAAAAGATGGTGGGGTGTTTCAGACCTTTCTGGGGTGACCACTCCACCCCCAATGGGAAAAGGTGTGACTCTCACCTCCCTTCATTTTTCCAGATGTTATGGCATGCCATCATCCAGCCCCTTACTCCACCCATATTCTGGATGAATAGTGGGAATGTACTGACATGCCATCCTAGGGGCCGCTTTTGGTTACATGGCAGTTAGCATCTCTGCCCAGAATAGAGGATCTGTAAAAACAATACAATGACTTCATATCTACAGCTAACTGTCATCCTCCTACTACTACTACCCATGCTAGAGGCCTGTATATTTCCCCAGGGAGACAATGGGGAATCAGGGCAGATGCGACTGGCTTAATATACACACAAACCAGGGTTCTCCCTCCCCCCATGCATACTTACGTTGTTTTGTTTGTGTTAACTCAACTTTGGATCAAGTGCTGCTTTTGCCTTCAGGCATTAATTGTTTTCTTTAGTGTAAGCATAAGCGCTAGTTTAGACAAATCAGGGGCAGACTATTCTAGAAAAAACTACAGTAGGAGTTAAAGACAGTGCCCCAACCCATGCATCCGGTCAAAGGAGATGAGGGGAAAGTGCATGAGTCATTTCCTGAAAAAATTCCTCTACTCCATTGGCAGCTGGGATGTTCTAGAATCAACATTGCATTACCAAGTGGACACAAGGGTATTACACACATTTTATCCCAGGGCTAACAGGAGGGTAGGAAAAACTATCCCCAGGGAGGTGTGCTCTCCTATTTCAGGTATTGAAGGGGATTTTCTCTTCCAAGGTAGACCAAGGGATAGTGGGTACCCTACTAGAAGCAATAGTGGCAGGTTTCAGGTATCCTATGAGTATGGGACATGCCAGACTCTGTGATGTAGAGATGCCTTTTGAATAATGGTGGGTATCAACATTACCATGCTCATCAGTGGATGTAGAGTTCAGTGTCTAAGGCAGTAGCAATGAGATGAAGTTCCCTCTCATGGGCACAAGTTCTGTGCTTCAGAAGTTCTAAGTGCTGGGCCCCATCAGCTTGAGAAAAGAGCCTCTATTCTCCAATTCTCTTGTGGTTATGCCCCCTGTGTGCTCATATTTCAAGCAGAATGTGGGATGCTGGTATAATTTGCTGGTCTTAGCCCAGCAGAGAAGTCCATTCCTATCAGGGTTGCGCAACCATTTCAATGACGGTAAAGTGGCCTAATTATGCTCTGTTATGAGCAGTGCAACTCTGTACACATATACCCCTCTGATACTTGACACTTTATCTAAGGTTCCCTAAGCGTTTTGCTATTATTTATCTTATGGTATGGCCTAGAAATCCCAACAGAGGTAGGGCACGGTTGCTCTAGGCACTGTAGACACATAGTGAGAAGCAGTCCATGCCCTGAAGAGCTTCCCATATAAGTGGGAGATCTTCAGAAATGCATACAAAGATTTAGGAGCACAAGATTCACTAAAAAGTTCTTTTGAAAATGGCTCCCTAAACAAAGAGAATACAGGAGATGGGAAACTTAGCCAACAGAGACTGCATGACTTGGTTGCTGAGTGGGTCTGTTGCAGAATTGGGATTTGATCCCAGTTCTGCTGAGTCTCAGTCCAGTATCTTAACTATACCACTAATTGTTTAAGCTTTACAGCCCCCTGGGAGGTAGGGAAGTATTATCACCATTTACAAATTGGGGGAGTGGAGTCAAAGGCTTGTCCAAGATGTGACATGTTCTTGGCACAACTAAGAAGGGAATCTAAATGCCCTGACTCCCAGGCTCCCTGTAATAAACCTCCAGATAACATTTTCCCTGATATTTCCACCTCAGAGAGATTAGTAGTGACAGAAAATCCACAATGGCGCAAAAGTACTTCTCAGAGAGATGGCACTAGCAATAAATCCTGACTGTCTGATCTCATGAGTGAGACAAATTTCATCTCCCATACCCACCCACCCATTCAATTTATTATACTTCCAAAAGCTTGGGTGTATTATGCTGTAGATCAGTTGCGTGCTGTCCTCTAGAACAGCAGTTCTCAAACTTTAGCAACCTGAGAACCCCCATTTTGATTTAAAATTTTTCATGGACCCCCCCAAACCCTCTGCTCAGCCCCAGGCCCCACCCCCACTCCACCCCTTCCCCCAAGAACCAACCCCCGCCCCACTTCTTCCCATCTCTTTCCGCCCCCTCCCCTAAGCATACCGGTCCCCACTCCTCCCCCTCCCTTTCAGCTGCTGAACAGCTGTTCCTCAGCATGTAGGAGGCACTGGGAGGGGGGAGGAGGAGGAGTTGATCAGCGGGGCCTGCAGACCCCCTGGATTACCCTCACGGACCCCAGTTTGAGAAACACTGCTTGAGAAAAAAGATAGAGAGTTCCCTGGAGAAATAGGCCTTCATTTCCCCTGCAGAAGCACCTGGATGTTTACAATAAAGGGAAAGGAGTTGATAAGGAAAATAGAAGCTGTAGATTTAAATCTCACTTTATATTTATCAGTTGTCTCAAGAAAATGTTCAAAACTGCCCAAGACCCATTTTCAAAAGACTAAGGCTCCTCAATCCCATTAACTTTCAAGGAGACTTAGGCACATAGGAGACTGTAAGTAGCTTCTGAAAATGAGACAGCTGCTAGGTGTCTGTCTATCTTTAAAAATCTGGCCCTTCAGAACCTAAGGTCTCATTTTCAGAAGTGACTTAGGCAGTTAACTCCCATTGATTTCATTGGGAGTTTGGTGCCCAAATATCTTTACAAAACTTGGCTCCAAGTTACTTGGGGTCTTTTGGGCTCCTTCTGTCTGTCTAGCACTGGACTGCACTCCCTCTCTTCACCCCACCCTCATTGTTGGTGTAAGAAATTTCTCCCCCTGTATCTGGCACATCTGCCCTACATCTCTGCCTCAAAGCCAACACTTTCAAAAGCAGTCTCTTAAATCCATATGCAGATCCGTAAATAAGTGGCTTGACTTTTTAAAAACCCTGCACACCCACAGACTTGAACAAGAGCTGCTGGATACTTAGTACTTTTGAAAGTCATGCTGCTAAATAAGGCTCCTATTTTTTTTAAATCTTGGCCCAAATCTCCTTTGCCATTTTTTCTCTCTCCCTCTGATTCATTGTTCAATTCTCGAATAGTATTTAACTCTTTCAGTCATTGTGTGGATACAACTTGTATTGTGTAATATCTATGACTTGGGAGCATCCACAACTCCTCTTGACTTCTATACTCTGGAATCAGTGAGCTAACTTTTGTGAGTAACTGCTTCCCCAATCTGAGTAAAGCAGGGTGAGCTTGTTTCCCCCAGCCCACTTCTACCCATGATACACCTGTTTTAGAGCCTCATCCTGCATGGTGCTGAGTACTGCTTTCTGGGAGTTAAGTGTTCTCAGATCCCACTGAAGTGGATGGGAATGAGGGAGTTTATAAATGCTCAGCATTTTGTGACCTCAGGGCCTTGCACTGAAGTAACCCTATGCCCCTTCATAACTCCCAGGAAGCTGAATGCAGGGTTTTATTCTATGGAGTATAGCCAAAGGTCATCCTTACTCTCCTGCCCTGACCTGCAAGGTGCCATGGTCACATACAGCACACTGGTGGAGTTAGCCCTCTCCTCCCACATGAATTAGCGGTTGTCTCATTCCAGCACAGATCCTGTTTCAAGTTGGCTGCCTATTTACCACTCCTGCCAAGCACTCCTGTGACAAGTACAGCATCTCCTGAGTTCAAAGAGAGGAGCGGTTACCACCAGCTAAATAGCAGCACATTCGTCAAATTTCCTTCTTCCTTTTCCCCTTTCTGCTAATAAATATGGAGGAGACAACCAGGGATGTGCCATGCTGATACTGAGAGGAAGGGGCAGGCCCATTACTCTATTCAATATAAGCAATGCAAAAATAACAGGAAAATAACTACTTTTTCCCCCTCATCAGTTTAAGTTTACTCCCAACAGGAGCTACCTTAATTAAGTGTGCTGTACTTTTGAATTGGATTTGATCTTATCAATGCTTCACTACCCCAGTAAGTGCTGAAAGATAAGACCTTCATCTCATTCTATTCCCATCCTCCCCTCTCGCTCACTCTTTCTAGTTCTGTTTTAAAGATTAACTTTCATGTTCACTCAGAGCTGAAAAACACATTACAGAAAAGACCAAATCCATTTTTCTATTGTGTTTTTGCAACTTTTTTCTTCCATCTTAAAAGGTTAATGTTTAAAATAAATAAGTGGGGGGGGGGCGGGGGTGAAGAACAGGATAAAAAGTGTTGTTGTTTTTTCTCCTCACACTGTATGAATGCACCATCGTCTTTCAGCTTTGTTACCGCATTTTCAGCCTGCGATTGGGAAAAGAGCCATCATGTCTAGGGGAAGCAGGTTCCAAGCAAAGTTCAGTCCTAGTGCATTGGGTTTGATTCCACTGTTGTCAACAGAGTAGCACCTGTTTATGGCACGCATCATTTTGGCCCACTCTCTGTCACACCCGCTGCCCCGGGATCACATTGTCTGCTCTTGCTATCTCTAAAACTTGCCATGTACTGCTGAATTCAGTCCCCAATGCAAACTAGAGCTGTACAACCCACAGCAGTTTCACTCCCTAGGGATTCATGTAAATGTTTTATTTGATTTTAATTCTTTTGTGCGATAAGTAAATGTAACTAGAGCTGGTTGAAAAGAGTAGAAACTTCTGCAAAAAAAAATTGTTCCCTTTTTTAAAACAGAAATTTAACATTTCAACCAATTTTGAAATTTTTCATTTGGCTTTAAATATAATGCTTGAGTATTGAGAGGTGCATCTCAGTCACTCAGAACTCATGGCAACAGCAGGAAAAGAACTCAGATGTTCCTGCTCCAAAAACTCAGTTCCTACCACTTGAGTTAAAGAAATTCTCAGCATTATCGGGGCAATGATACACAAATGAGCAGTTGTTATTTCCTCCCAGTGGAGGGCAGTGATGATACACACACGTTAATCAGTTCAATACAATGCAGAATGCATGCACATACTGTATATCTGTGTTTGACAGAAATAATGCAGTTCTACTTTGAAAAAGGCAAGTGAATATCACGGAATGCGTCCATATTGGAATATCCTATCGCTCCTCCCTAAACTGAAATATGCTTCTTTGTAGAAAATAGAGGCAGCAATTGTGAACTCCACTGGAGTCCTGAAAACAGTAAGAGACCTTGACTTCATGGAAGAAGTAGTAGAATACAATTCTTTGAAATATGGAAGAATGCAAAGAAATCTGCAAAGTCAGTGGGATGACATCACGGTTGATTTGGTCCAAGATTTCTCTGGACTTGAGATTTTGGGCCATACAATACCCAATAAATAAGAGTGCATTGGGTTCTGACAGGGCCGCTTAGGATGTGTCTCATTCTAACCAACTAATGAAAGAAGTGTCACAAAAGTAGAAGATCGTTAATACACCTCTCTTAGGATGACCTAAAATCCAGTGAATAGGACCAGAATTGGTTTGATTTTACATGTATACAACTTAGAAACATTTGTTCTTTGGGATGGTAGTCCGTTAGAACGTGTAGATGACTAGGACAAAAGAGGTTTATTGAGTCCCTCTGTAGTTAAAAGAAAATGATCCTCTTTCTCTGGAAAAGTGAGGGATGTTCAACATAATTCATTAGTTTAATCTCCTTTGTAAGGTTACAAAGTCTGAGTCACTCTTTTCATAATCATAGGGGTTCTTCTCTCTAAATTTCATTTTGTTTCAGGTTCAACACAAAAGCTTAAAATTAAGCTCTTTCAGAACTGCTGAGTTCCACACTGGGAAGAACAAAAATCACTGGAGTATTTGAGGACTTTAGCTATTATGGGTTCTGTGTCCTATTAATGAAACTCAAGGCAAACATCTCCCAGAAATTCTTCTAGGGGTTGAGGCTAAAGCAATTTAGGAGGTAGTGTGGTCTAGTGGATAGCAAACTGGACTGAGTGTCAGGAAACCTGGGTTTTATTTCACTATGACACTGAGCTACCGTGTGATTTTAGGCAGGTCACTTCACCTCTGTCTCTGACAAGCTTTGTCTCTCTAGTCTTGTCTGTTTAGACTGTCAGCTCTTTGGGGCTGTCTCTCTCTGTTTGTCTATAGTGCTTAGCACAATAGAGGCCTGATACTAGTTGGGGGTTGTAGGCATTACTCTAATACCAACAATAAATCAGGCGAGGCTGTCGGACTATATCAGCTTATAAAAGCACCATCAATAGTTATTGTATGTCATCATGGAAAAGTGAACAGTAGAAAAAAATTACCGTTGTGGAAAGCATAGTTACGTTGTACTTAGTTAAACACAATGTTGTCAGGTCAGCTGTGATAAACTATCCACATCACTGGATAGTGTTTGCAAGAGAAATGCTAAGAATTCATTAAGCTCTGGCTCTATGTATATGTTACACATGTGCAAGTCAGCAAATCTGTATTAACGGTAAATTTCCAAGTAAAAAATCAGCTCATAACGTTACTGCACATGCTTGAGCAAATTACTGCCTAGGGTGGTTTTGTGTTTTTGTGGGTTTTTTTGTTTTTGCTTATTAATACACAATATGGTCCAAGGAGCAAAGCAGAGGGGAGTTGTAAGGAAGATTGATAGAGATGAGCATTGCTTCTACAAAGAACATGTTGGTGAAGAAAGCTTGAGATGAGAAGATGAAAGAAGGGGATTAAAAAAATGAATGGCTTCTCCCACCCATCCTTACACTAAATCTATGCAATAATATACACAGACAGCATTAGCAATTAAGGGGGAGGTTGGACCTCTTCAGGCCTTAGTGCCAGAAGGTGTTTAGATACCTTGATGACAAAGAGCATGGCATAAATACCTAGATAGACAGCAAGGAACTCATCACTAATGCTCCAGGAGTTTTATTCCATTGACCAAAAAGCTGGTTGCTTATATGCTTGAAAGTTGGAAGGGGGGCATGGTGTGAGGAACTTCATGTGACTGCACTCGGCATATCACTTAGATAATTAGCAACTAATACACGCAACAGGGAAAAGCAGAGGGAATAGCAACCTGACAGAGGTGGGGGAACACCACTCAAATACCAGAACAGTTGGAGGGTATTGTACTCAAATGCCCCCAAGTCTTGGCCCGTGATGTGCTTTCCTCTGCCAGCTAATCAGTACCCTACCAGTTCCTGTGAAATTTGAGATGGCTCAACAGAAAAGAACTAGGACCTAGAACCATCTCTGGTGCAACAATTGATGAAAAGGCAGCATCCTTACCACAGCCATCTGTTGAGAAGTTCCTGTGCACCCAGAATCACCTAGTCTAGGCTCCTAGGGGGAGAAATAAAAACTTTAAGAATTGCTGTGATTGTTTTCATTGCAAATAAAGTTGTGAATGACTTTTCCCCCAGCATTATAATCATAGCAGTAAGATATGGAAAAAGACCTAATGGGTCATCAGAGCAGCAGCAACAGAGGCCCTTGATGAAGCCTGATCTGAAAACATTATTTTTAAGCTTGAAAAAGTTTGGTTAACTTTGTTTGTTTGTTTTAAATGTTCATGTCTCCACATTTAAACATCCTAGCCTTTATGAGAGGAGCAGAATAGAACTACTGATGTACAACAAGAAAAGACTCTTGTGGCAGGGGCCAACATTTTGTTCCATGTGTGTAACAAAGTTTAGCACAGTGGGGCCCACCTTGCTCCATGTCTGGGGCTCTTAGGTACTACCTCAGCACAAATAAATATCAATAATGGTATTTCTGGCCACTCTGAAACCTTGAGACCATGATCTAGTAGGATTTCTAGCTCATTTTCCACCTCAAATAGATTCAGAGAAGTCTCTTACATCAGCTGACCCTCAAAGGTTTTTTGTGATTTGCCTGTCACTTAAAGATGTGCTCAAGATTCAGAACTTACCCCGAATTCAGGATTCTTCATTTGGTTTGGCTGGGGAGAGAGGGGTAGGAGATAGGCATGAAGTTCAGTTTTGAGTCCAAGCTTCCTCCACATTTCCAGGTGTTCACATGAGAAGTGTCTGTCTGGTCCCACCTCTGTGATCGCTCAGTGGTACACCTACCTGAAGCAATCTGTCCACAAGTAAGGAGTTCCCAGACTGAGGTCTTAGTCTTGGGCTACACACAAAAGTTAGTTCAGCATAGCCATGGCATTCAGGGATATGAAATTAGCTATGCCAACCTAATCCTGTGTGAAGATGCAGCTAGGTCAACAGAAGAACATATCCATTGACGTACCTACTATTGCTCAGGGAGGAGGAGTTTCTACAGGTACAGAAGATCCCTTTCCATCGCTGTAGGAAGTGTCTATGCTACAGCAGTACCCCACTGTAGCTGTGATGCTCCATCACCCCTAGCACAGACATGGCCTTAGACTTTGGGGCATGGTATCCACCTTTACTGTCTGGTATTTATTTGGCTGGTGTCTACCTATGACTGCTTTAAGCACCAAGACTACTAATTTATGGAAACATACCCATCTTAATGTTAATGATCCCCATTTGTCTGTTCCCTCATGCATCTTGCCATAAACTTTGACTCAGAGTTCTCTGTGGCATTTATTGTTTTGGTTTTACTTTGTTAGTACAACACCTACTAGAGGGCCCTGCTCCCTGACTGGTGTCCTAGCTGCTCATGTAAGATAAATAATAATCCATCTTAACAGTAAAGTACCATGGTGCTATGTAAGTAATTCCTAACAATCACTAACACTGATTTTACTTTGCAGAATATAAAATTGAAACTGTGAGCAACGTGAGAATCATAAGGGATAAGCACTGGACTTGCATGTACTTTATAGAGCTTTCTGACTGAAAGGAGCTTTTCTCAGTCTGTACAATGTGCTGTTAATCCCGTAAACTGCATGCATGTTACTTTATTGTGGTTAGTGGAATGCACTCCCTATATCCCATAAGATGGTGCAGGACTATTAGGGCTTCTTGCAGTGAGTGGATAATAAGATGTTCATTGGTTAACTGAAAGAAAGATGTGGGACAGAGGAGATTAGTGTGAGAAAAGCAAATGAGAGAGAACTTCATGACCAGAGGAACTTTTTATGGCTTTCCGGCATCCAGGGTTCAGTTATCAGAGCCACAACTCAGTTCACAAACAATATTTATCTCTGACAGAGGAAAGCAGCTCTATTCTAGGCCTTGGAAGGAGCAGGTTTTAATAATGAAGTTACAGGAAAAGCAGAGCCTCCCAATTTGAGAGTAGCCTTTTCTGATCATGACGGCAGCATTGTGGCAGGTCAGGAGTGAATCAATAACACAGCCATCTGAAAGGATTCATTTATGAAAAGTTCTGTGAATTGAGGCTGGCGTGTTCCCGGCAAAGAATAATATTTCCTTAAGGGACTTGGCTCTCCAGAGATAGAGAGGTTGTAAGGAAGTCAAGGTGTATTTATACATCCACTTTGTGCTGCTGCACTTGTCACGTTTAAAATGTGAAAGAGAAGTTTGGAGAAGGCAATTTTACAACAGCTCCTCAGACACACACACCAGGGTTCTGCTAGAGCCAGATTGTGACCTGCCTGTATTCAAGTGTGCAGTGGGGAAGGGTTCCCAAGAAACACCTCTCCTACCTTTTGTGTGGCTCATACAAGGGCAGAGCATGAGGGGACTGCCCAGCCTTTACTTCTTCTAGGGAGCAAATCAGCCAGAAAGTGGCAAGAAGGAGCTTGGGCCTTCCCCTGCCTACCAAGCAGCCTTGTACCTCCTGATACTCTCCCTGTTCTGGTGCCCGTCTCCAGTACCATATGGCTCCAAACCACCCCTGCACAGGGTCATGTGCAAATTGTATAATCCTCTTTCAAGTCAATGGGAGTTAGTGAATAAGGTGTAAGGCAAAGAAAAATCTCTCAAAGACTTGGATCCTGGTCTAGCAAATATTTCAGCATGTGTGTAACTCTAAGCACGTGAGCAGTCCCTCAGAAGTTACTAGGCTTATGCTTATGCTTTAAGTTAAATATGTTTTAAGTGCTTTGTGGATCTGGTTCTTAAAGAGCAAGATTTCTCATTATCTGGCATCTTCTGGAGTGAGCTGGAAATGAATAAGAGATGTGCGGCAGAGACAGGCTTTCTCAATAGGCCAAATGGCCAGCCATCTTTAAGGATTCTCCTTTTCATTTTTGCCTCCTGGGCTGTAAATCTTAGATGAGGTAAATCAAGCCCAGCTGATGTGTAGCATATTATTAAACTATCACCTGAGGGACCACTATCTCCATCTCCATAGCTGCCTTCCTTTCAGGGCATTCATGATGAATTACTTGCCTTTGCCTCTCCCCTTGTGAGGTTGACAAAATGGTGAAATAGAGGCACATTTCAAAAAGCTCGTTAAAGGAACTTGGAGATTTTCCCCAGATACTGACTTAATGCAGCTTTTCAGTTCTTGGGCTAAAGGGAGCTTTCAAAGGCACAAGCAGTTCAGCACCCAAGTCCTACGGATGTTCAGTAAGAGTTGAGCACGTAATTGCCCTGTGCCTCTGAAAATTTTCCCCACTCATTGTCTCCCTATGACATTCTGGGGGATTTCAGCACACATCTCTGATGGAGGATGAACCTCTTTAGCTAATACTGTGCTTGTATGTGTGCCTCTTTCCTACCTAGTACACATGTTCCCTTCCTGGATGTCCTGGTTTGCTTCTAATATACCCTAGCCTCAGTCAAAATAATAATGCTGAAGATATACATCTATCAATCACCTCTATGCAGTGCCTTTCATCTGATCTTCTCAAAGCTTTTTACCCCTCACCCCCAATAAGAAAGAAATCTACACTCAAGCATACATATATGGAACTAACAACATATAGGCCCGTCATTACCGTGATCAAATACTTTGGTTCTGTTTTGTTTCTTTAGGCCTCAATTCTGCAAAGACTGAGACACATGCAAAACGTTGAAGCCCATAAGTGTGGCTTAAATCTTTGCAGGACTGTGGCCTGAGACTGTCAGCTCTTGGAGACATTGTAGCTTCCCATATACTTGCATGATGGTTTATATGGCATCAAGCACATTTACATAATAGCCTAAATAATAAGTGGTTAGAGATGGATGGATTTTTAAATTATCTTTAAACTATTTTCCATGAAAATGTTTCAAAATCTTTCCTTTAAAAAACCCATAATTTTTCAACCTGTCACAGAGACAGCTATTATTATCCCTGTTTAACAAATGGACAAGCTGAATCACAGAGCTATAATAATTGCATTACCCAAGGTCACAGAGGGAATAAGTAGTGGAGCTGGAAATGGAACCCAGGAGTCCTGCCTTTCATTTCCTTGCTCTAATCATCAAAGCAAATGGGAGGGACAAAACCCTATCCGTCTGGAGTCTGGACTATCCACATAATTGGAAGTTTCTAATGTAAAAATGTCTCCACTTGCTAGTCCAGCAGGCAGGTTTAGAATTGCAGATGAAATGGAACTGTTCTTGCCTTTGTTGAAACTAGTGTGGAAGATCCTGCCTTCTCCACATCAGATCAAGGTTCCAGGAGCAAAGTGACGTAAAACTCTAATATGTTTCTTTTACAAAGGGTGAAAACTCAAGATTGCTTGTTTGAAGATGCAGCTTTACTGTGTGCATTGCCCTTAGTCTTATGGCCTTTCCTTGTCATGAAAGAGTATTGTTGTGGCTTTGCTGGACAGCTGGAATTAGAACAGAAATGTTTATGTGCTGCAGAACTTGGGACTCAAGTAGGTGTTTATGTGTCCCAATGACTGTCAGGATTGAAGGTGTGGAAGTTCAGATCACCATCCAAAAAGGACCCTGGTGCATTTAGTTTATGTCTTGAGCATGTTATCGCTATGATGTGCCAGCTTGATTGCCTAGATCGATATTTCAGCACACTAGCTACTGTGAAAACAATGTTGTCTACAGCAGAAAGTTAAACATTACAACATTGTGCGTGCTGTGTGTATGTTAGTGTGCAGGCTTTCATGGCTATATCATTTTTGTGTTAGATGTGAATGCATGTGGGATTAAGTTTGTATATGTGTGTTCTCAGGGACTGCATGAGTCTATGGTGTGCATGCAAGTGTTTGTGTGTGTGTGTATTTGTCCACACCTGAATGTGTTGTGTGCATTCATGTGTGTGTCTGTTGCATGATCATGACTGTGTAAGATGTATCTACCAAGCGGTCCAACTCTTTCAGTGTTTTTTGGTGGAGAAAGGGGCAAAATTATGATGAAAACAGAAACGAAAGCTTGTTTGAAAGTACTAAATCTCATAGACACATACTGTAGATGTATTTTTTGCAGTATGGCTATTGCTTGTAGGATTTTCTGATTGCACCTTCACTGAATATTACAGCTGCTGGCTTGGCAGAGATCACACCATCACGCCCTGTGGGTTCTCTCCTCCTCCTTTCTTCACTGGGCTGGCACTTTCACTTTTCATTTTGCATTTCATCATTCACAGCTGACTAGTGGTTCCACAGAGCTGGCAGCACTGTTAACCTCCTGAGGTGCTTTGTCCACTCAGTCTCTCCTTCTGAGCACACAGAATAGTAGTCCACATGGCTTGTGTGTTTTAGGAAAGTAGTTTTGTGGGTTTGGGGGCTATGCGTGAATCTGTACTTATGGTTAAGGTACTGGGTTGGGACGCAGAAGATCTGGATGCCATTCCTGTTCTGCTACAGACTCCCTCTGTGACCTCAGGCAAGTCACTTAGACCTGGATCCTCAAAGGTATTTACTGCCTAATTCTCACTGAATTAGGTGCCTAGATACTTTTGAGGATTACTCTCTCTGTGTTTCAGCTCCCCATCTATAAAATGGAGTTAATGACATTTCCTTTCTCCTACAGTAAGTTTGTTTAGATGGTAAGCTCTTCAGGGCAAGGACTGCCTCTTGCTTGTGTTTGTACAAGTTCCTAGTGCAAGGGGACCTGCAGCATGGCTTCCAGCCTAATCCCAAATGTCTAAACAGCAATTAAACAGCCCGGCTGCCTGGGCCCCACAAGGCTGAGTCAGCTGATAGGAGCCAGCCACAGTTGTTTAACTGCAGTGTAGACGTACCTAAAATGTTCCCATAACACAAATGATGATGATACATAGGAGTACGTGCATGATTATATGCACCCGTGCAGAAGTGTCCATATATATGTGAATACAAACGTAAGAATATGGGAGCACACATAAGAGCATTTAGACCAAAGAGACTACTTTTCATGGTGAAATCATCTGCCATATTAATAGCCAAATTACAGAACCTTAACCCAAAATTAACCAGCATTTGTTTTAGTTTCTTGTTTGGGAGTTTGGATAATGCAGCTTTGCTAGCTTTTATTTTTTCTTTATTTGCACTGTGCAATGGCACAATCCCTAATATAATGCCAGCTGCTGAAAAGGAACGGGGTCTGGCAAGGAGGCTGGAGGACAATCTCATCGGGGTTCCACTCTGATGTCTAGGGCGCATCCCAAGAAATGGATCATGCACCTGATTAATTTTGTACAACACTTTCACTTTCACTACTTTCCTGCCACAAGTGCCGGCGACTGGACTAGATGACCTCTCGAGGTCCCTTCCAGTTCTACGATTCTATAAGATGTAGTATGCTATAACACACACGGGTAAGTGGTTGTTTGGTGGTCGTTGCTGCTATTATTTGCTTTAAGAGAGAATCCCTGCTCAGTGCTCTTAAGGAAAGCAAAGATCTTTCCACGAGTTCCCGGTTCTAGCCACCGCCAATATGCACTGGGAGGAAATTCCTTCCTTAGTCCAGTGATCAATTTTACAATAAGTACCTGAGCAAAAATCACTGTCATTGAGCACCTAAATCCTATTGGTTAATTACTGTTAAGTCATTGTCCGTGCTCAAGCAACATTCTTATTGAAGCCAATGGGAATTTTGCCAGAATAAGGACTTCAGGATTCAGCCCTTTCTTCTTCAAAATAGAACAATGATCAGTGGTGCCATGCAAACAAAAATAAGGATGTAAAGAGTGAATGACACTTAGCGCCAGCCATTAGATTACATGGTAACCATAGTAACAGCCCATTATGAGTCTAGGTACCTGAAAACCCAGGTAATAGACTCTGCCTTCAATTTTTCTCCCTGAGAAGATAGGGGAGTTTAGCAATCAAAACAGAGTGACAGGTTCATTTACTGGTATCTAGTGACTTGAGAATGGATGAATAATTAATAAGGCTTCCCATGGCTTTAAAATGTCTCTGTTGGACTTGTTGCAGTCAATGGGCTGGGGAGGGAGGATGTATTGATCGATCTTGTACTGGCCTGTCACCAAACTGTTCATTCCCATATGTGTTTGATATCAAGAAAGCAAGATCCTGAAACTGACGGTCTAGAAAACTTATTTTAGTCTGGAAAAGAGAAGACTGAGAGGGGACATGATAACAGTTTTCAAGTAGATAAAAGATTGTTACAAGGAGGAAGGAGAAAAATTGTTCTTCTTAACCTCTGAGGATAGGACAAGAAGCAATGGACTTAAATTGCAGCAAGAGAGGTTTAGGTTGGACATTAGGAAAAACTTCCTAACTGTCCGTGTGGTTAAGCACTGGAATAAATTGCCTAGGGAGGTTGTGGAATCTCCATCATTGGAGATTTTTAAGAGCACGTTGGACAAACACCTGTCAGGGATGGTCTACATAATACTTAGTCCTGGCATGAGTGCAGGGGACTGGACTAGATGACCTCTCGAGGTCCCTTCCAGTCCTGTGATTCTATGATTCCATAGAAAATGGGGCAGGGGGAAGCATGAGTCCAAGTGCCCTTGTCTGGGTCTGGGAAGGCTGAGTTCTATGGACCAGATTTTCTCCCTGGGTACCAGGCCCTTGTGCTCCCTGAGCAGTACAAAGGGACCAGAATATGGCTGCAGCTGTCCAGATAATTCCCTCAGCAAGAAAGAACTCTTGGCTGGTATAGAGCTGGCAGAGCTAGTTCCTATGCCAGCCAGTCCACTCCAGCATAGGTAACATGATAGCAATGTGGAGGGCAATGGTGGAGGTGGGCACAGGGTCCCTTAGGGTACATTTACACAGCCTGCAGAAGCAAACCCCCCCAATCCAGGTAGACAGACTCGGGCTGGAATTTGGACTGTGAAGCCAGAGCCACAACTTCAAAGCACGGTCTACACAGCTATTTTTAGAGCATTAGCATGAGCCCTGCTGACCCAAGCCTGTCGACCTGGGCTGGAAGGCTCTCTTCCACCAGGAAGAGGGACCCTGAGGGACCTTAGACAGCTTTTGTAAGTTAGAGCTGCCCTTAGGCTGTTCTAATTTAAGTTGAGACCAGAGCTGTTGCAGCTTAAGAATGAAGCTTTCCTCATCATGTGCCAAATGGATCTTGGTGCAGGAAAGAAAGTGGCCCAATGTGTTCACCTTTCAGAGGATAGTAAAGAATGGCAATTTCCCGTAGAGGCACAAAAAACAATTTGCACCTGCAGTTGTGTGTTAGCGAAAACATATGGGTGCACAACAATCTAAGTACTGGGGGTAGGTGTGCACACTATGCATATTTAACTGCCCTGGATGATCCATGAGATGGACTTATTAATATAGTTGGTTGGAAAACTTCAACTTTTCATCAAAAACCTGGAAAATGAATATTTTTCACAGAATTCTGTTTACAAATTACATTTTTTGGTTTTACAATGAGAAATTGAAAGATTTTAAAGGAAAGCAGATTCTGTCTATGAATTTTTGTTTTATCTAATACCTCATTTTCCATCAAAAGAAAGTTTTGATGGAAATTTTTCTATGAGCCCTACTTGTTAGGTCTATTCCATCTGCCTTGATCCCAGTTGGGAGGGGCACCTCCGCTGGTATCGTTGAGTGAGAAGAGACTTAGACCCCAGCAGTGAGGGTAGTCATTCTAGTTTCAGTGTCCCGGCTAAGAGCAGAGAAGAAGGATTGTCCACTAGTTATGGTGCTAGACTGGGACTTGGGAGCTGTGGGGGTTAGTTCTGCTCTACCACAGATGACTCGTGTGACCTTGGGCAAGTCACTTAATCTCTCTGTGCCTCAGTTCCCTTATCTGTATAATGCAGATACAATGGAGACTTCCTCACAGAGGCATTGTGAGAATGAAGATATTTTTTAAAAGTGTGAATCACTCACATACTATGATAGAAGGACCATTTAGGAACCCTAGATAGATAAGGTAGTGCAAAAGCTAACCAGAAAGCATGTGAAAAGTAAATTACAGTTGGCCACATATTATTATAAAATAATTGTAATTACAATGTAGTTACCCACCAACTATAATATAATAGCCTACAGCAAAAACATAGTGCAATCTGAAATTACCACTAATTTATATAACCAAAATGTTTACTAAAAGACGGAGAATAATTACAATATAAATACAATTCAGTTTAAATACCTGGATTCTAATAGTGCATCTATTAAGAATAACTTCAAAGGCAGTTATATAATCATGAAGTTAACTTTTGGGTCATATGAATTAGCATTAATTATGTATTGGAAAACAAAACTAGAATATAATTACACTCTAATTGCAAGGTAACTATAGTGTAATTAGTAATAGTGTTATAAAGAATTATTATTGATTTTTAAACCTCTTTCAATTTTAGTAATCTACAGCGTTGCTAGTAACACAGGTGAAAACTTTTTAAAATATATGGTAGAGCTTGTTGAAAAATAGGAATGTTTTTTTGAGAAAATTGCCCTTTTAAAACACATTTTGATTTTTTTCTAACCAGCTCTAATATATGGGTTTCATCTTGACACAGCCCCTTTAAAATTAAATCAGGATCTCAACACTTTTAGTTTACTAAAACTTGAATTTGTGAAGATGTGTGGTTCTTTTTAACAACCTGATTATTCTCTTTTGACTGGTTTCTAATGAACAGAGATTTCTCATCACTGATATTTTCCAAAGGCAAATATCCCAGAGAACTGCACTAGGCAAAACATTGTAGAAATAGTGCTGGACTAACCACTGCACCTGAGGTAAACTAGCATGAGGGACATTATTTAGAACAGCTGCTGTTTGCAAACATTTCAGGCTTTCATAGAGAGTAATTTGTGTTTGTCTGTTAGCTCCATTTAGTAAATGACTCCACACCTTATACTGCATATTAGATATTCACAAGCCAACACAGCTGGTGAAAACATCCAGATTTGGGTTTAAAGCGTGTTCATAGCGTTGCATAGCTTTCCCACGTGTAGGAGATAGTCAAGATTAAAATAAAAATCATAGGTCCCATTAGCAGTTATGTTAAGGCCCCTTTACACTGCTTTGGCATCACGCTCTACCAGAGTAGTAGCATAAAGGGGCTTTAGTATAAATGAGAATCAGAGCCATATATATATATATATATATATTCATCCCTAGGTTACTTTAGGTTTTCAAAACTAAAAAAGGCATTGGGGTTCCTTTGAAAATCCCAATTTAAAAGTTCAAGTACTCACATCTGTGCCCACAATTCAATTGTGGGTGAAAAATGTGGTTTGTGCCTGCTAACTGAGCTTAACCAAGGGAGCCATACTTTTGCAAATTCACCCCTTTATATCATGTTCCTTAACAAGTTTAGGATCATTCAAATACATTGGCTGGATCCTTGGCATAAGTCTACTGAAGTCCATGGAAATATGTTGGCTTACACCAGCTGAGGAACCGGCTCCATATATGTTTATGCTACATTTATATACAACATTGGCTAACAGCTACAACAGTTATTTTCCATCCTCAATATAAGGAGACCCTCAAGTATCTCAGATACTTCTGTGTGATTATTGTTGGAAAAGGATTTTCCCCCCCTACAGCTGGCTGTCTTTGAAAATGCCAACATACTAAGGATTAATATCTAAGGCACATAACCCCTTGCTCAGTAATGTTTAAATCCACTAACGTAAGCTCATATAAGAAGCTTGTGAATGATTCTAGTTCTGTGGTATTAGACTGACAAGGAGCCACCAACTCCTCTGAAGATACTGAAGCAGTAAGGCCCTTTCCAAAGTCAGGGCAAGATCCCAGCACTCTGCCCCATCCCTGCTATGTCGTGCCCCTTGCAGCCGACCAGAAAACAGCCAGAAGCAGTGTCACTTTCCCAAATCCTGTGTGAAATTCTGGTCCCATTAAAGTCAATGAAAGTTTTGCTATTGACTTCAATAGTATTAGGATTTCACCCCTGGTGCTTCCTTCCATCCCCTCCCTCCAGCACCAAAAAAAAAAACTTGGTCAGCCAGAAGTTATCATTGTCTACGTGCTCAGGGGCAAATGAAGACAGCATCCATGGCAGCCTATTAGCAAGGCACCTGTGTCTGATGGAACAGGAGATAACAAGCATCATTAGGGCAGCTGAGCTCAAACTGGAGAACTAGCTGATGCAGGACCTTGTAATCACCGCCATGCTCTTCAACTCAATACAAAGGTGGTAATTCAATTTCAGAGTTCTGCCTCAGTGCATCTCTTATGAGGTTAGCAGAGAATCTCTCAACTGAATTAAAGGATTTTATCAGTTGGGAGGCAGACATTATTTATATATATAAACATAATATATATATTATATATATAAAGAGAGAGAGAGACCGTTTGTGTTTGAATGCGTGTGTCTGCACTATGTTCCAATCTAATTACTTATAATTGTAAGGTAGTGGGATGTGAAACACTAATTGAAAATTTTTGGTGCTTACGTCTCAGAGTCTGTGGAGAATTTGCGCGCCCATCTAGTTAATAGGAAAGGGATTGTATTTTCTAGATCATTGATTTATCATCATTAAGGGCCCAAATACAGACTTCTGTAAGTCAGCTTCAGGAATATGTGTTTTCCATTACGTTTACACTCTGTCTAAAATTGCCTCTAGCACTGTGAATGTTAAAATTGACTGGATTCAATTTAGTGTGATCGCCTCCTTGCTCTGTCAGGGGTTATTCATCTCATTTAGCTTTTGTAATGGAAGATTTTTTTGAGAAAGAGAGACCCACGCAATTATTATTAAAAAACAAATCTGAAATGTATTGATTTGGAATGATAAGAATGTCTTGATGGCAGCCCTTGTATAAAAATACTGACTCTCGCCAAGTGGAATCTCAATAACAGGCAGAACAACAGTTTATTCCCTTACATATTGCATAGAGAAGGTTTCCTTATAGGTTCCTGAAACCTTTCTTTACCATCATGTGACAGGGTGCATGAGGTGCTACATGGTACCCAGTGAAAAAGGGGTTAACTCCAGCACAGATGACCTTTCTCCATCCCCTTGCCTAGGGGTTCATTGGAGGCTATAGAGTGGCTGGTCATGAGACAAAAGAGAGAGCATGGTTTGTGGAAAGTCAGGCTCCATAGCTAGGGATCCTATGATCTGTCTGGACAACACTTTGGGGAGATATTAACTTTTGGGGCTGGGGGAGGGCTCATTTTCACTATTATACCCATTATTCCTTACAGGGGTGGTGAGTTATATGGGTCCATGATGCCCAGGCTCCAGCAATATTCAGGGCCCGGGGCCCGGCTCCACCAATGTTTGGGGCCAGGTCTCTCCCCCGGCTCTGCCTGCCATCCCCGCACGCCTCCCCCGAGTGTTCCCCGGCCCCCACTTGCTACCCCCACATGCCTCCTCCCAGCCCTGGAGCATCCCTGCCTCAAGCGGGCGGCTGCCCCCTGCAGCTCTGTGTTGCACTCTGCTCTGCTGGCTCCCAGCATCAACTGCCACCGCAGAGTCCTAGTATCCCCCATCCACTAGTGCCAGGGTAGGCTGACCCTGACCTTGCCCTTCTGCCTCGGAACCTTCCCTTTTCTGGTGAGACCCTTCACCAGCACAGGGGGCCCCCCCGCTCCTGCCCCATGCTGGGCAAGGGACAGCCCCACCTCCAATGAGGCTACATTGAGGGGCAGCTGCAGGGGAGGAGGTACACATGTGATGGCAGCCCTCCACATTGCCATCACCCACCACAGGGGAAGCAAGGGGGCTTCCTGGACCTGACAGGGACCCTAGAAGCACATGCAGTGACAGTGGTGTGAGATAAGTGTGCTGCCGGGGGGCCCTCCCCTGGAGCTCGCTGCTGCTGGCGGGGAGAGGGCTCTCTGGCCCCAGCCCTGGGGCAGCCTGAGCCCCTCCCACATCCCTCATCACCTGCCCCACCCCAGAGCCCTCACATTTTTACATTATATTAAAAATATATATATATTGGCTTACAAGACGGGGGGGGGGCTGGACTTGGACCTGTTCTGGGCACCACCAAAAATTATACAAACCTGCCGCCCCCGATTCCTTAAGAAACAGACCTTTCTGATTGCTACTCCTTTTTTTTTTTCCTGCTGAGTCATCCTGCCTGCTTTCTCACCCACATACAAATAAATATTACAGTAACCGGTCAAAGGACTCTGACACCCTTGTGTAGTTCAGTGGTGTGGATCCGTGTCTGCGGAACACTGCAATGATTTCTTCTTAAGAAGGCACCTTTTCATTATCAGTAATTGCTGTGAAGCAAGATTTCCAAATGACCCTAAACACATGGAAATTTACTAAGACCTCACCTAATGGACCTAAAGGTGTAGCGAAATCCAATGGCTGGGAGTCAACACTAGATAAACTCAGGCTAGAAATAAGATGTAAATTTTTAGCTGTTAGATCAATTAACTATTGGAGCAACTTACCTAGGGATATGATGGATTCTTCATAATTTGAAGACTTTAAATCAAAATTGGAAATTTTTCTAAAAAAGAGACCTTTGTTCAACCATAAAATATGGCTTGATGCAGGAGTTACTGGGTGAAATTCTATGAGCTGTGTTATGTACTCAGAGAGTACTTTTGAATGGTTTCCTGTCCAACTGGAAGGGTGCATCTAGTGTGGTCCTACAGGTTTCAGTCCTGGGTCCAGTGCTAGTCAATATTTTCATTAATGACTTGAATAATAGAGTGGAGAGTATGCTTATAAAATCTGGAGATGACACAATGCTGGGAGGGGCTTGCTTGTACAAATTTTGTGCAGTTTGAGAGTCAACTGAAGTTGTCACCATCTGATGGTTGCTCATTGGCATGTACATAATGAGTTTGATGGGTCTCAGTCTCATTCTAAGTAGAGAGCTATCCTCATCATAAAAAATATCACCACACTTGGCACTACTTGGCACCCTTGTCAGTACTCTTAGCAGAGAAGCTAAGGACTGAATGGGACATGGATGCCAGGATGCCAACTTCTCTCATCCCTAAAAATGCTCCCTTTGGCCTGGTCCACACTAACCCCCCACTTCGAACTGGGTCAGGTGTGATGTGGGGGAGCTTGCATTGCTGTTTCCTATGCTCTATCTGATCAGTGGATAAAGAGAGGGATTCCCTCTTCAATGCTGATTATCTCAGCACTTCAAGCCTGATCCAGAGCTCACTGAAGTTAGCAGAAATGCTCTCACTGACTTCCCTGTGCTTTGGATTAGGGGATACATGCCCATGAGTGCACACAAATCCTTGGACAACAGCATTGGTCTTTGTTATCCCATACCCATCAATTTCACTGCACAGGGACTCAAGAGAACTCCCTGCTCTGGACGGACAGCATGAAAAAGACTTTCATGAATGGTGGTTTTATCATTTTCAGGGCAACAGAGCAGCAAACCCACGAGATCCAGAAGGGTAAGTGACCTTTGGGTTCCTCTAATATCAGCTGAGGATGCTGTTGACAAATATTCTGTATGGAAAGTGAAAGGACATCATACAGTGGGGGAGCAGAAAAGGAAGAAAGTCTATGTAACTCACATTGTCGCCAAAGAAATAAATGAATAATGTAGCAAGTAAGGCAGAATATTAGTGTCAGAGGTGTAGCAGAGGGAGAGAGAAGGATGGTCTTGTGGTGAAGGCACTGGAGTGAGACTCCAAACACCTGGTAAATTCCTAGTTCTACCATTTCCAATGTAACTTTGGACAATTCATTCAGTCTCCTGCCTGAGTTCCACATCTATTTATGAGCCCCAGACCAGATGCCCTGTAGGTGCTGCACAAAAGAAAAGTAATTAATAATAATCTGTACAGTGGGGATAATACTTGCCTCCCTGACAAGGGTGGTATGAGGATATCTAGAGTGATGCTCACATACTTTGGTATGGGGGAGCCATATAAGCACCTACCTAGGTAGGTATGAAGATTTGAACCAAGCCAAGCCTACTTGCTCTGACATATTAGAGCCTGTCTCAACACTTGTATTTTTTTTTTTAATTCATAGGGTTGGAAGGGACCTCAGGAGGTTATCTAGTCCAACCCCATGCTCAAAGCAGGACCAATCCCCTGACAGATTTTTACCCCAGTTTTCCTAAATGGCCCCCTCAAGGATTGAACTCCCAACCCTGGATTTAGCAGGCCAATGCTCAAACCACTGAGTTGTATTATTCCCCAAACACTCACCTGCCTGCACCCTTTCTGAGCATTGTTGTCTGTTTTATTACCATAGTTACCCTGTGTCTAGTTCACTATTGATGCTCTCACCTAGCATCTTCCCCTTTACAGTCTTTAAAACAGCTGAGATTATAAGCCCTTTGAGGGCACTAAACAAAATCATACCGTCTGGTGGCCTAAATCCAGCTCAGACATGGACAGGTGTCTACATCGCACCTCAATGGCTGTTACTGATTGTCTCCTTTTGTGTGAGTCTCAGGAGAGAAGCCAAAGATGTAACAGGCACAGAGAAAGAATGTACTTCTCATCTCTTGATCTGGTCCCTTGACATCACAAGTTCTTTAATTGTAAACTAACAGGGGCCATTTTTTGTTGTTGTTCTGTGTTTGTACATGACGTAGAACAATGGGATCCTGGTCCATTACTGGAGCTCTTAGGTGCTTCCCACAATACAAATAATAAGATTGAGGCACCTTGGTAGGGGCCCCTCTGAGGGAAGCTAATCTTGCTAGTGCCAATGCTGTACCTGATCAATAAATCAATAAAAGACTTTCGTCTCCAGTAATGCTGGTCAGGAACTGATTTTTCCCTGCACAAAAAATCATCCAGTGTCTTTGGCTGAAATTTTTTGTCAACATTTTTGGGAGATTTGTTGAAAAAACAGAAGTTATTTTGGTTTTGAAGTTTTCACTTTTCAAACCAAAAAAAAACCCAATAAAATTAGAACTTTTTGGGGAAAATTTGCCTGCTGTCAAAAAGAAAAAAAAAGAAAAGAGCATTTTGACAGAAAATTTTTGACCAATTCTAGTCTCTTGTGCTGTTGCATCTTTCACTAGCATTAAATTCCCTCTTTTTTTTTTTTTAACATAGAAGCATTCTAAGAGAGAATAATTAAAAACTCTCTCAGGTCACTGGGCATCTCCACCCTGCAGAAATGAAACCAGAATAAAAGGGATGAGTCTTAGTCCAAGTAATGAATGCCTAGTGATAAGAGCACATCCCTCCAGTTTGGTGTGAAAACTTCCATTTACTAATATTCCATCATCAGTTTGCAGGACTTGCAAAATTATTCTTAATTGAATAAATGCCTCTGGCCACCTCCATGTTATGTTCCTGGAAAACTCCCTACATCTATTAAACAAACCACAAAAGAATTTATGCATCAAAGGAAGCCCTGGCTTAGTCAAGACCAGTCAGAGGGTAGGTCAGGTTATTTTTCATGAGCTTTTACAGATTCACTGAGCCTCACAGCAAACCCTCCTGCTGACTCACACTCCCCGGTATCTCTTACTCTTCTCACCTTCCCCTGGCACAACCAGCTACCTCCACACCTGCCCTTCCATCGCTGCAAATCTTGTATGAATTTTCCATGTGACTTCTTGCAGCAGGAGCCCTGTGGAGGAAGGAATGCCAGTATATAAACATTAGGCTGATAGGAATCAAATTTGCAGTTAAAGTCCTTGAAGAAAGGACCTTTTCCTGCAGCATTAGCTCTTGTACATCTTGGACTCCTCAACCAACCTGATAATGCTGAATGCTGCTGATTGCTAAATACCTCTTGAAGAGTGCATGTTAGAAGTCAGACATTTACACTCATCCAAACCAATCTGTGGAAATCTAGTGACAAGACATTCTTACATTTACAGAGCTATTAAACTTTCTCCCCCGTTGGCTGCAGCTAGCTCGCCCCAGGCGCGTGTTCAAGCATTGACAGTGTTACAAGACAGAACAGAAGCTCAGAGATGATGCTAAAATGTACTTGATTATTCCTACTCTGCAGCCAGCCCTCATACTTTTGTGAGGCTTTTAAATTATTATGTTTATTTAATTGGGTTTATAACGGACTACCAATAAGAACCCATCCAAACTGTTCCAGGAGCCTTTACAATAACTAAAAACCCAAGGATCAAAATAGCCCATATTTAATATCTATAATAATCCCATCAGAACTCCATAAACAATCCCCTAGAATTACATAGAACCCCAAGACCATCCTTGGGGGTTAGCGGTTAAGGCAGTAGCCTGGAACTTGTGAGATCTTAGTTCTTTTCCCAGCTCTGCTATAGCCCTCTTTGTTGACCTTGGACAAGTCATTTTAACTCTCTGTGCCTCATTTCCCTCTTTCTAACATGAGGAAAACATCTACTTTAATGATGGGAAGCTGAGGGGGGAGAAAGTAAAGCTAAATCAACTGATGTTTGTGATGTACTCAAATTGATAGGGAGATTACCTGCTTCATCCCCAAATGTCAGAAAAAACAAGAGGGGATTACTAGTAATAGCCCATCATTTAAAATGGGAGGGTTTTACCTGAGTGCTTCTGCTGATCTCCACTGTGGCAGTTACTGTAAGGAGACAGGCAGCTACTGTTTGGATTCTCTCCCAAATACTTTAGGGCTTTCAAGATCCAAATGGATTTGATAGAGGCTTAATGCAAAGGCATTCAGAATGTTTGCAGTTTTTATTGCTCTCCCATTGACTTACAATTCTAATGGTCAATGCAGTTTGTATATTGACATATGCTTAATCAATGCCTAACAAACTAAGAGCAAAAATTCCACTTCTCCTCCAAAACTGTGCAAGGTTTTGTATATATTTTGGCTGGCTACAGCCTGGTGGCCTAAGAGTAGCTTCCCAAACTGTCAGGCAAAAGACTTAGGGAAAGATTCTCTGCTATCTAGTTTCCAATGGGTGCAGCAGGAAGGGAGTGCTGTTAAACTAAGGAGCCAGTTAAAGCTCGCTGACGTTTTTTTGGTCCCAGCCCCAGGCATAACGTAGAGCAGCCTGGGGACAGATATAAAATGTACCACGTGGGTGCGGCTCCCTAGGGGCTATCTGCCTGCTGGGGATTGCCGCAGCGCATCACTCTACTACAGGTACGCCTCTTGCCCAAACCAAAACACCTTCTGCACTGAGGGCTGCAGACAGGGAGGCATTGGAGTTGGCTTCGCATCCATTAGGGATTCCCCTACATCAGGGAATTTAGGGCAGGTTTCCATTCCCTTTGCATGTCCTGAAGGGCGCAAAGTGAGTGGAAGGAGGTTGTGAATCTGACCCTATGGCTTGATGCTTGAACTCAGGCTCTTACTTCCCTGGCTGGCGGAGGCTCAGAGGGAGTGACTCATATGAGCTGCAACCTGTTGTCCATGGAGTCTAGTGGCCGGACATAATGTTCCCCATAACTGATGGCTGTTTCCGTGTCCATCCACAAATAGCACAAGCAGGGAGGTGACTTGAAATAGAAGGGAAAGGGCAAATTCACTGCTGGCAAAAGCAGATGCAGCTCCAGTTAAGTCAGTGAACTCCAGCAAGCTGCCAAAAGCTCGTACCGAGCTTGTCTCGGTTGGAAGCTGCTCTTTGCTTTTCATGTATGACCCTTCTGGGCCAATTATTATGCCCCTAGTTCCTGGGATATTTGAGAGACTGTCTTGTGGGGGCGGACATGGAATACATAAAACACACCAGAACATTTCCAGATGCCATTGGGGTCGGAGGACCCAGCAGCAGCCAGATAGCTACGATTTCTGCTGCCTGCAGCTAACAGTGGGGGGTGGAATAAATTGCACATATACATGACTTGTGGTAAAGTGTCGCAGCAAATATAGCAACTGTAATGGAGGAGTTGAAAATGCTACAGTGCAGCCTAATGAAGAGTGATTACAGTGCGGACAGCTCTCTGTGTCCTGGAGGAAGCTAATTTCATGGTAATCAAACTATCATGAATTGAGGAGACAAAATACTAGTATTGTACAGCAGCAACAACCACCACCGCCACTGCCCACCTTCCTGCAATCTGCAAACAACTTCAAGGCCAGTTCTCAGAGGCTGCCATAGCCCTGTTAGTTTCAGGCAAAGAGAGGGATGCTTCCCTTTTGTGTATGTGCAAGTCTGTGTGAATGTATTTGAGACATGGTTTAGGATATATAACTCAAAGTCCATATGTTTACTATTAGAGACTGAATGTTCACAGGCAACGGCTACACGATGCAAAGCCACCAACAGGGCATGATGCAATAAGATAGTATGGTACCACCTTAATTTAGGGTTTTTTCCTTTTAATGAAATACAGCTACATGGCAGGGTGTTTGCAACTGGGGCAATGCTCATAGCCTGATGCGGTGTTAGTGTGATGCATTCATATTACTATCTGGATTAACAGGAGCTGACCTAGGCTGTAGCACTTCTCAATGCTACCATAGTGCAATTTACATCCAAGTCCAGAAGGGCAGTTGTATTTTCAGAGGCACATTTAAGAGGTGCTAAGAAAAACCAAACTCCTGACAGGAGTCAGGTAACGGGTGGATAATGCACAAACCCATTTGCTAAACACCACTTGAAAAATCACAGGCAGCATAATTGACTTTTGCAGCTCAGATAATGTAGGTCACTGATTTAGTGTACCAAGAAAATGAATGTACGTTGGAGTGAAAGACAGAAGGGAAGTAATTACAAAGTATAGATTAAATAACCATCAGATAACAAGCATAATAATAAGCATAAATACAGTGGAGATAGAGAAAAACAATTTGTTAAATGGATTGTAGCTGAGTTCTGAGAACCTGTCGGCCTCAGATAATGTTGTGTTTTCTCCATGAAGTTTGCAGTGAATAAAGTGTTCTCTCTCGTTTGGGGGATTTATATCCTATTTCTTGTGGTTTCAGCTTAGAGCTTGTTCAGGCTAGAGCGTTATTAAATTAGCACTTGGTTTCATAAGCAGAGATCTCTTTAGTCTTCCAGAAATAGGAAGAAGCCAGGAACTTTCAAACAAATAAGAACAGTATTGGTCCCAACCTTGCACAGGGCTGAGTTCCTGCAAAGACTTAATGGGGCTTTGGATCAGGTCCAAAGAAGATTTTAAAAAGCAAGGGACTTGGGGGGTTGGTAATGACGCATCAAACCATTCACCTTCAGGTCATTGGTATCAATCCAGCCCAGATCAATAGTGCTCAAAAGTCATCATCATCAGATGATTGTTCAGTGGCCTGTGTGAAATAAATATGGAGGGTTTTCTGTCCATTTCCTAGCAAACAGGAGTGTTCACATCACACAAAATCATCGTCACACCCAGCCACCTTGTTGGTAGTGAGTAGGGAGGTCAAGTATCAAATGGGATGGGCAGACTGCCTTCAGTGCCCTACAGGAGGGTACCTTCAGGCCAGGGCTACGTGACACCTGAGAGGATGGGTAGGGGAACTTTTACAGCTGCTGTCTGTGCTGAATCAGTTCTAGAGCTTTCATAATCCAGGGTTGTCAAATCTGGTGTCTTTCACATAAAGCACTAAATCCCCATTATTTATTTTTTTAAATGTTAAGTTAAAAAAAAAATATTACTACTGGTCATGAGGTAGACAGAGCTGTGAATATGCACTGGAAGCCTTTTAAAAGGAATCTCATGGAATTGCATTAATTGCGTCCCACATCTAGATTCACTGAAATTGCACCATAGTTTCTAAACATAGGGAAGAGCTGGACAAAATTGATCAGTGTCAATTTCTGATGAAATTTTTCACTGAAAATTCAAATTTCAACCAAAAAATTGTCATCAACGGTCTAAACACAGTTTTTGTACTAATAACTATGTCAAGGCTGAATCCCCACTCTGTCACTTCGACTGCAGAAGGTGGGTGCCCGCAAGGATTCTAAAAATTAATACTTGCCACTCTAGACTTGTATTAAACTCCCAAGGTTACAGCTTTTCTCTGACCTTGGCTTGGTAAACGCTGCCACCACTCAAATGCAAAAAAACCCTTGGACACAGGAAGGAGCACTTGGATATTCCTTCCTTGGAGTACCTTCAGGCCCTTTCACCCTCTACCCACTTCTGGGGAAGAGCTGAGAAAGAAAACAAAGGAAATTAGCTGTTGCCATCAGCTAATCAAACAGCATATGCACAAACATTTTAGGACACCAAAAATCCAATCCTGTTCTTAAAAAAGGTAAATTTTATTAAAAACAAAAAGGAAGAAAATACATCTGGAACTTAGGCTTTTGCTAGATTTTAAAAGAGCAATTCCAAAAAATTAAGCACCCAAAATAGCTTTCTTGAGGGTTCAGCTTAAAGGTTACAAGCAAACAAAAGTATCTGGGGTTAGCACAGAGGTGTCCACAAGCCTTAAAAAATAAACAGAAATATACTTAATCGAATCTTTCTAAACATTCCTAATTTACTTACATATTTGGATTCTTGAAAGTAGTTCTAGATATGATCTGATGATTTTCATATCTGGGTCAAACTTCACACAGCATTCCTGCTGTCCTGTCTCTTCAGTCCAGAGAGAACAACCACAGACAAAGGGAAAGTTTCTTTCTCAATTTTAAAAGTTCTAGGCTTCCCATCCACTCTTTTGGTCAGGTGCCCACTTTCTTTTCTTTACCTGGGGGACTTTTTAACCCTTTACAGGAAAAGCAAGTAGAGAACAGCTACTAAGAGGGATTTTACAGCTAACTGGCTGGCTGGGTGTCCATCAAAGGGAGCACGCCCCGCCCCGCCCCTTTCATTTATCACAAACTATGTTTTATCCATATAATTATACCGGTACAACTGCTATGATAGACACAGTATAACTTATTCACCTTCCGATACAGGAATAAACTGGCATAACTATATTAGTATAGTTAAAGCGGTACAACATTCTAATATAGAAAAAGTGTAAGAAAGTCATAGTGAGTTTAAGAAAATAGAGTGGAGTCTGAGTTAGTGTAATTTACATGTTGAGGAGGTACAAATTCCATCAGCTTACTCTCCCTTAGAGTCACCTCTGAATTTGGCTCTATGTGATAAAATAGAATTTCACAAGGGGCATTCATGAAGAAGGGACCCCAGGAGAATCCTAGAAGTGGTGGGAATGTGGAATAAGGATGACAGCAGTCTGCAATGCACTTACATGCCCCTTGGAAGCTCATTACACACAGTGGTGTTGGAGGAGGCTGCCTACCCCTCTGTTTGGTTCATCACCAGGTGGGAATTGAGTGCACCAATGGCACCTGGGAATAAATAGGATATTGGGTGTGGCAGTGCTGAGAGAATGCAGAATCGGTCAACACTATGCTCGGCTGATGCAGCAACTCATGGTATCAGGTGCCATCAGATGGTTGAGGGACATCTACATAGAACACATCGCCAGACATCGGAAATACCAGGAGGGATGAGCTAGAGTGCTGATGAGAAGCACAGTCAGGAAAATAACTGAAATACTTTCCTCATGGATTGTATTTTCTAAATGGACAACCTACCCTAATTCTCAATTACTGAGGGACAATCTCCACTCATTGATATATTTTGCTTTCCACAACCAAATCTCTGTACAACTTTTCATAAATGATGTACCCGAGTATTCGGATTATAATATCTAAACTGTTAAATCTATTCACCTACATTTGGGTTATTACTGATTATGTACTCTATGTATCATGACTTTTCAAAACAAACTTTGCATTTGTGGATAATGTAAGCACTATACCCAGATGTACAGACACTCTTTTCTCAACTTATGTATTATATAATTTTTTTAACATTAGATTTAATAAAAATTCTAAATTTGTAAGTGGAAGCAAAATTCAATCCATGCAGACACTTGTCCCATTGTTTAAAAGATGGCCAATATCCTGCTTAAGCCATGACCATGTGAGGTGCTAAGCATTTTCAATGCCCATAAGAATTAAGGATATCTGAACACCTCTCAAGATCATTCCCTTAAGGCAATGGTAACTGTATTGCCCCTGGCTTGATATCTTCCATTTTATCAGACAGAGAGGCAGCTAATCCACATGCACAACACCCAGAGAGTCCAACAAACAGACCTTTACTGCCATTCGTTCACAGCACATGTGGATGGAGTGAGAATGAAGCAGAATCCTACCTTGGAAGACCTCATTCTACCATATTGCTTTAACAAGAAAGGGCACTGACTCACTCCATGGTGCAGAACACAAGCTCTGACAGATGTCCTTCTTGAGCATCCCTCTCTCCACATGCAGCTCCTGGTTTATGGCTGGGATGGGATCATCCTTGTCCTTTGCTGCTGCCTTCATTAGCCAAAGCCTCCTTTGAATGACAATGAATTCAGAAGGGGCTCGGGCGAAAGGAATAGCAATTTGCTCACAGCTTGATAATTACGCACTTTTCAAAATAAATTAAAGCTGGGACTAATGACAGCACAGTGTTTTCCGAAGCCCTGGTTAAAGAGCCTTTGGAATTCATTTGCACCGTGTTTCAAAGCAAGGCCCAGAATGCTTACCAGACAGAATGTTTCACCTTAGCTCGAATATGGAGGGAGATGAAAGAAGAGAGAACAGTTTCTGCTAATTGGAAATGGCATTTGGAGATGCCTGGTATATCCTAGCTTCCTTTCCTCAAAGAATAAAGACGTCTGAGAGGGAAATAGAGATCATTTTCTTTAGTGGTCCCTTGCTTTGGGTTACCAAAAACAGGAAGTCTGCAAGACCAATTAAATGAATCAGGCATCTGGAGATCCATATACATGAATGGTTTCAGAAGAAGGATGGATATCAAAAAGAACCATCCAACTCTCACTGTCTCGAAATTCTGGAGTTTAAATAAATAGGGGACAGATCAGAACAATCCCCTAACCCCAGTCACTTTCCATAGTTCAAAGCACACAATCATTTTAGAGGACTCAATGCCTCAGTCCCATCAACCGCCTGATGTTGGAAAGGTGCCCAAACTTTAGAACATTGAAGAACATCTTAGCAACTTGCCACTTGATATAAGGAGGGGAGAAGAGAGCACTTCACATATTTATGCCACAGAGGTCAGATTCCGAAGACCCTACCTTATAAGGTGCTAACTTGCAATCAGACACTCTGTGTTACAATAAGGCTACTGCAGTCTTTGGAACTGTTACTGTAGAATACTATAGCTTTTTATCAGGATAGTTAATCTCCCCTCTAGGACAAACATTATATTTCTGTTATAATTCTGCTGTTTTAACAGCTTGCATACATTTAAAAGGGCAGCTCTACATAATAAATTGCATTTGTGAAATCAAATATTTCAGTAGATCAGATTAGTTTTAATCTGTTTATTCCTGTGATTCCTTCTCCATCCTGCACAAATCACATGAGAGGTAGTGTGACTTTAAATAACTGGGGCTTTCCAGCTCTCCGGCTGACACATGCAAGCAATTAATGCAGATAAGCGAAGATGGATTTCACAGGAGGATTGCAGCTCCGTGCATCCACTTTACAATGTTTGCTTTTCCGCACACTGTGCAAAGAACAAGGTTGCGGGAGACAATTGCTGTTCTCTTCCTAACTGCTCAGAGTGGGGTATGGAGACTGCGGAGCAGAGCGAGAAATCCTGTCCACTCAGATGCATTTAGATATATGATGCACTTAAAGAGGGGAAAAAATTGGCCACACTGGCAAAACAAAAGCTCAGGTTTTATGTTGTAAATAATAAAGGATAGTCCAGCTCTAAAGAAGGGGCTGAGATACAAGCTTCAGATTCTGAGCCTCATGCTGATGCTTCCCTGAGTTTGGGAGGGTTCAACTCTGGGGCTTTGGCTTGCTCCATTAGAGTTTGGCAGGACCAGGGGCAATGTTCAGATATGTATTTCAGTTCCCCCAAACGTCAAGTATGGTTAGATCTCGAGTTTGGTTCGGGTCCCTGCTATCTGTCTGTCTGTTGTATACTGCTGCCCATCACTGTAGTATCTGAGCACTTTCCATGTAAAAGCAATAGCAATAGCTAGGTCCCCTTTCCTTTATACAGTTTGGGATTGAAATCAATGCAGCCTGCTCCAGTTGAAACAGTTTCCCTGGACAGGTTGAGAGGCATTTCTATGAATAATTCATGCAGGCCTCTGTGTTCCATATTCAGAGGAGAGGGATAAGGATCGACTAGCTAGATAAACTGCCACTGTCTGATCCATGCTTGTGGATTTCCAGGCGCACATCATCATCATCATCAATTAAAAACAATAATAAATAATAAAAATCAAAGCCCCGGGGACCAATCAAAAGAAAGAGCCAAACACTTAGAGTGAAAGTCAAGAGCACTACCCTCCACTGGCCTGCTTTCTCTTAAGCAGGTGGGGTGCTGTATTTATATAGGAAGTAGAATGTCGCTAAGGTAACATTGTGCAGTTGGCTGATGTAGGCATGGAATTAGCTCATGCAGTTTTCTGGGGAGGCTTCTGCACCAATCAGATGTGGCTACCGTGCCATTCTGACCTGCTATGGGTGCTTTTACTGTGTGTTCCATGCAAAAGAACTAGGGCCCCATCCAACAGGGATAGCAGAAGGTAAATTTCAAAGAGGTTCTCTCAAACTGTTAAGTCATTTGTATTTTTGCTAGTGCAAATATTTAAACACACATTGCACAAACACACCACACACTATCAATATACTATTCCATGTGCAGACATACAATGCTGCATACCACATACTAGAAACACATTTACACACACTCCCTGCCATACTACATGGTACACTCATGCTCACCCACACACACAACATACAAAGGCTCACGCACAAACAGCATGCACTTGCACCCAAACCACACACATCACTCTGTGCACAAGATCACTTTGCAGTTACACTCCCATCCAGGCATCATGCACATATACACACACAAACCAGTGCATGTGCATACTGCTATGCACATATCAACCACATACCAGACACCATTAACATTTTCTCTTACACACACACTCTCTCTCTCATACACACACAATCACACCAGAACAAGTTAAATCCTGGCCCCACTGAAATGTATGAGAGTTTTGCCAGTGACTTTAGTGGAGCCATGATTTTTATCTCTCACACACTAGTGCATATATATAACAGTACATGCACATGTAAATGCCATGAATGTTTTCACACACATATATAGTGCACATCTATAGAAGTACATAACGCACACCAAACACTATGAATATATTCACTCACACATGCATTAGTGCACATATGCAGCAATATGCAAACACATTTGAATCACCTTTCATCAATTCATCTGGTAGCGAGGAGGCCTTTCTCAAGAGTGTTAGATCTGGCACTGGGCCGAGAAGCAGGGGACAAACCTGGAGGATCAGGAAACAAGCAGCCAAGGCCATAATAGAGTTTGAACCTCTTTTTCAAGAATAGAAAAGCAAAAAAAATTTCAAGGTAAAACGCAAGATGCCCAAGAAGTGTTGAAAAAAGTCAGCCAAGGTTTGATCATATGTTAGCTCAACCATGTGCTTTGCTGCATCTTAAAATCCAAAGCTGCGTGGAGCAAATTGTCCCTCGGAGGCTATGGATAGTTGGACATGTGGTCACATTCCAAGAATTTTTTTTGTAAAGTTTCTCTTTTAGCCAGTTCCATTTGTTTTGTTTTCATTTTTCAGGGATCAACTGAGGATGCACAAACCATTTCTGCTTCTCTATTTTTCTCCGCTTGGTCTAGACAGTCTGTTTGAATTGGTATTCAGGGTGAGAGACAGTCTGTAGGGCACTCTATTCATTCCCAAATGAACTGGTTACAGTTGTGCTGAGGTGAACTGTTCAAGGACTCGGGGGAAGTTTTACTAGCTCTGCTGCTGGCTCGATATAGCACAATATTTTAAGGGGACCTTGGGTTTGCAAAAGACAAGGCAAAGACCTGATTTTCCAAATCTTCCCTGCCAGACAAAATACCTTTAGCTCTGCCTGCCTGAGACTATAAATCTCCTGCTGCAGGGCACAAACTCATCACCAAAGGAGTCAGGAAGGAATTTCCATCCTCTTTCTCTCCATCTACAATCCTGACACCTGCAATGTCAGGTACATTCCTTTTTGGAGGTGGGTTGACTTTCTCTCAAGAATCTGGTATTGGCAACTGCAGAAGTAGTGGCATGTTCCAATGATGGCAGTAAGAGGGGACTCGGTTTTCAACCCATGGAATGGGAAGGGAGTAAGACCCACCAAACCTGAGGCTGTCCTAATATCTGCCATGAAATTCTGCAGATCTCAGTTCATATGTACCTTCATACTATTCCTTGGGCACTAACAACCTCCCCATTCTCCATGACAGCACGGCTCCTGGATTTCACCCTTCAGGGCTGTCTATCTGGCAATTTTTATCAGAATAGTCTTTCATAATATTTCAGCCTTTCAGATTTGAGCTCCAGAAGGGACCAAGAAGTGCAAGCTAGTAAGTTCAGCTGCAGTCCTTGGGAGTTTATTGTATATGTGAACTACTGCCAGTGCAAGGAAATTTCCTGTAAATCTCTTTAAAAGCCAGCCCTTCCTTATCTGCAACTTTTTCTCCTATTCTAGAGATGGGCCCAGGATGCAAAGTTCAGATCCCATCTCCCCCTCAGTGCAGGAGTGTCTGAATCAGGGCTATTGGTTCAGACCTGTTTATATTTGACCAAGTTAAAATAGCCTTTTCACAAGCATACCTTCTGTTTTGATGAATAACTGACCTCAACAAGGACCCTTTTCACAAGCATGTCTGTTCCAAAGACACTGATCTACACTGTCCTGACCTTTATGAATAGCTAAGCTCTCTGAGTCCCTGCATCCTCATCTTTGTTACCTCTTCTCCAACTCAATCCTATCCTTTTATAATAAGGTTACCAGACCTGCACACATTATTCCAAAATTGCCCTCACTCCTAGTCCCTGGCACAGGGCAAGAATAATTTCCCCCTATTTATATTCAGTGTCTTTATTTATGCATCTCAGAATCTGGCTGCTTCTTTTACTGCTGTGCTGAAAGTTTCAAAATATTAGCTAACAAGAAGACAAGGAAGAAGAAGGCCATTTTATTTGTATGGCTCCAGGACAAAATCCCAGATCCAAACAGTCCTGACCTTTGGGGGAGTTTGGAATCTGATCCTGGATCAGAAGTTTTCACATGACACCTATTAAGTCACCAAGGGACGTGGTGAGAACCCCATGGCTTTGGACTCTTTAAATTAGGCTAGGAAAAACCCTATTAAATGTCAGGTAAAATCCTGCACTGGCTTTGGGAAGTTGGTCTTAGTGCTCTGTAGTAATAGGTTTTACATGATGCCTTAGAATGGGCTGAACCAGAGTTCAAGCTCCAAACACACCTGGATTTTGAGATGGTTCAGAATCTGGATCCCAGTGTTACTCACTGGGCCCAGCTCTAATTTATGATTTTATAATGGGCATTACAGCTCAGAAAGTCCTCTCTTTCTACACTAAAAGGATACAGGACAAGCAGGGAAAACAAGCTTCTCCCACATCCGGAAGCAATTTCCCTGCCCTGTAGAGAGCACATCTATTGGCAGTTCAGTTCAGTCCTATCTTCATTCAATTCTGGGCAGTATTGTCACCTATCCTCTAGCAACTGGACCATTTTGCACAGATCATCTAATGTCCTGCAGATTGTGTCTTTTTGGTTCCTACTAACATGGGATAAATCTTTGTAGAGGTGAAAGGCCTTGTGTCTCATTACCAAGCCTTGCAAGACATACAGTGTCCATTCCAGACAAGGAATATAATATATTCCTATGGGCTTCTTTAGCTGCAGTTTGGGGCTATCCTGCCCAGGCTGGAGCTCCAGGAGTACTGCAGCCACTGCACCATTCTTGAAGAAGATGCAGCATGTATCCCCAGACTTGCATAGATCCACATGTTTGCTAATGTGAGATAGGAAAATCCATGGCCATGTGCCCCCCTCCCCCAACACACACCTCTTTTGAAGAGGAAGGTACCACTGTTGGCACTAGGTGGAGAATTCCCGAAGTGCCAGCCTGTTTGTGAGAGTCATAAGGTAGTGCATGGGGAAGGGGAGGTTCATAACAGCCTCTCTCTGCCATGTGCACCTACACAAGGACTGGCCACAATCAGACCCTTTGTTTTCAGCTGCGGCCTGCTGGTGAGTTCAGGGGGGAGTGCCAGGCTGAATTCTCAACTTTGTGGGGTTTACCTGGTCATTACCCCATCAGTGTTATTATTAGCATTGTTGTGGACAGGATGCACACTCCAGTGGATTAGCCACTCACCCGGAGAATAGGATACCCAAGTTCTGTTCCTGACTCTGTCACTGACCTGTTGTGTGACTGTCGGATAATCATTTCCCCACCCTGTGCCACCATTTCCTCTCCTACTTTTTGCCCATCTTGTCTAGACTGTAAGCTTTTGGGGGCATCCACTGCATTCTACTGTGTGTATGTACAGCACTTAGTACAATGGAACCCTGATCTCAGTTACAGCCTCTAGATCTTACTGTAATACAAATAATTAATAATGATGCATTATTATGCTGTTAATTTTAAATTGCTTTTTTATTGTTAATACTAAAACCTATACCAACTCTAAAAAGCGCCTTCCTACCCATAGGCTCTCCAAACTCTTTTAAAGTGCACACAGGGATCAGTTCTGCTCTACAGAAATGCAGCCACCTCAGAGGTGGAAGAACGTGACAGCTCTTTAGCAGAATGCAGCAACATTAGACAACAGCTTGGGACAGGAAGCAAAGAGGGATGCTGTATCCAAATTGCAAATGCCTCTGTATAGCTAAAGTACTGGAAGCCTGGGGCACAGAGTACCTCTATTGCTGGCCAAATCCAAAGCTCATTGAAAACAACAGAATGATTCCCGTTGAATTCAGTGAATATTGCACCAAGCCCCTACGTACATCCCCATCAAAAAACATTGCTCATATGAAATCATGCAGCTGCAGAGCAGTCCAAGAGCAAAGGGGTCAATGCATTTGAGCTGCTTCTCTGTAAACGGAATAAAAACTGCCAACTGATGTTTGTCCCTCAGCGGCTGGGATGGCTGCCCAGTCCAGTGTCAGAGAAGCATCCCAGAGGCTTGCAGCTTTCTGTAAGACCTCTATGGTCCTCGCTTCATTAACTCCTTTGGGCTGCTGCACTGCAGAGATAGGAAAGCCATCAATTATTTTTTTTCTTTTTAAATAGGGGATCGGGGTGGGGGTGGGGAGGCAGCAGACAATTAGGGGCCTCTGAACTTCTCTTAAAAAAAACCAAATGAATAGAACAGTTCCCAACGACTCCCCCGCCTGCTGCTGACATGGTAATTGTGTCTAATTTCTTAATTTTCATGCCGTTGTTGCCTTTGCCTCCTGTTAATGAGATGTAAATATGTGTTGCCAGTTTGTGGATTTGTTTAATTACAGGGTAGCTAAACTGTGATTGGCCAGAAGGTTAGTTTTTAATTTATTTATTTAACACAGAGAAGGCATTGCAAAGTTTTGTCTTAACCAGGCAGGATGGCAGAAGCATCTTCTGTTTATCTGATAGTCTCAGGGTTTTGTTACAGGGAACCATCTTGGTTTGCAACTTGCTCACTGATTAAGGTCCCTGAGCTCGACCACTGGAGCTCAAGTAAGGTGAGCAATGCACTTGCAAGGTAAACTAGCAGCTTCTTATTCAACAGCTCTCTCTGGGCCAGATTGGGATCTTTTACTCCCATTGAATACATGCCTTACACCATGAGTAAAACCAATGAAGATACTTGTGGAGCAGGATAATATTCAGTGGGAGTAAGGCTATCACAGTCTGTCCCTCTCCGTGTGTAGTGAGAATCAGGAATGCAGACTTTAAGGAACCAAATAGTATTTTGTTTGAGTACTGTTTATTCCTGCTCCCCCTGCAGAGCCAACCCAGCTACAAGAGAGTGAGCAAGAGCCTACTGCATTTTAAGCAGTATTAGAGTTGTTTACTAAGGCCTTGCCTACACTGCCACTTTACAACCACTGAAACTTTCTCGCTCAGGGGTGTGAAAAAACAACCCCATGAGCATTTCAAGTTTCAGTGCTCTAAAATGGCAGTGTAGATAGTGCACAAGTGCTGGGAGCTACTCCCCTCGTAGGGGTGGTTTTTTACAGCGCTGGGAGAGCTCTGGGAGAGACCAGCAAAGAGGTTACACAGGTTAGGTTACACAGGTTACTCTGAGGATCTAATCTGAAGACAGTGTGGTTGCACAGGTGTAGCTAAAGGCCTAATTCATCCATCAGAAACTTTATTATTGGTGAAAAGAACAAGAGTACTTGTGGCACCTTAGAGACTAACAAATTTATTTGAGCATAAGCTTTCGTGGACTACAGCCCACTTCTTCGGATTATTGGTGATGAATGATGCACAAGATGTAAAAGACCCCAGCTTGACTCTCAGATCCCAGGGTGATTTTTGCAGCACTGGCAGTTTAAAAAAAAATTGTATTTTTTTCTTGTGAACATAAAACATGTGGTACAGAAGTAATTAACAAACATGTTTCTGCTAAGAGTCAACATTCAGAATAGAACTACATTTTAAAAGCAGAAAGACAAAGAGTTCAGCTTTGATTCAGAAGTTGGAGGCCAACTCTTTTATTCAGCTTGTCCTCCACAGAGTTTAAACTTATCCCAATAAAAATCAAAGTACAGAAAGAGCCTTAAAGGTTAGCAGCCTAATAGTAGTGAACTGTGAGAATGAGTCATGAGAATAACCAATGAGAATGAGAATAAGTAAAAACTATATGAATTTTCACCATTTTTTCTACATTTTGGCTTTAATCCATTTTATGGCATACAATGTAGATTTTACTAGTGTACATGTCTGTGTGCTTTTGAAGTGATTTAATGCAAAAAAGGTGTATTAGCTTGAGGTACAGTGCTTAGCACCATAAATCCTGTTTCACAGCAAGTAGAGGCCCCACAGTATCCTTTAAAACAATTGAACTGAAATTTGAAATCTCAAAAATATAATAGTTTCTTCCTTTTTTTACACTCCGATTTCCTGTGGAAACATGCCCCAGCTACTTCACACCATCAGACTATTATTATTATTACAGTAGGATCTGAGAAGTCCCATAGAGGATGAATGTGCAATAGAAGTGTTTATATTTTAGGGGATTTGCATCTTATAGTCAATATTATGCATAGCCCTATGCCATATGTGAGACTTCCTTCAAACCATGAGGTGCTGATTACCAGAGAGAAATCTTCCAATTTATATGTGGTGAGACTCTCTCTTGATATGAATCATTTCTGCAAGTTTTGGAAGTAGGTGGTGTTGGGGAGGGTGATATCGGCTCCATCCGCCTGTTATTTTGCCATAAACAGATAGATAAGAAAGTAATTGGTGTGTCCTAGGGCCAAGGGCAACACTTCTCTCGTCTGTTGTCACTAATGGCCAATAACACAACCCTACAAAGTAAAGGGAAGTGACAGCAGGGAAATAATTTAGCCTTTAACTGACAGATTATCCAGTTAAAAGCCATTTACCTTCTGCTGCTCGGTGTGTCATTGCTCATTTTAGTTTTGAAGTGACATCTCCCTGAGCGCCATTAACATGCCGTCACTGAAGGGGAATTTATAGAGAGTGCACCCTGGGAGAATTATAGTCTGGGTGACTGTGGTAAAAGAAAGTGTTTTGTGGAATCTTTGTTCATCATAACAGCCTCTGTCTTACCCGATTTTTGCATCTTGGCAGGGAGTTAGACTAGATGACCATTCTTGTCCCTCCTAACTCTATAATTCTATGGTTCAGAGTTTCTCGGAGGGAAAGGATCAGAGACCTCCACCATAAACACCCTTCTCCTGTATAGCATGGTATGAATCAATAACGTAATTACAACAGTGATTTTATCCAGGGGATCCCAAAACCCTTTGCAAGAAACAGCCCTGGAGCTTTCAAATTCCACTTCCTACAGGAAAGAAGGCTCTTTCCTAAATGCATCAGGAAAATGCAACCACCTCTGGGATAGGAGTATGGCAGCTGTTCAGTAGCAAACACAGCAGTCCTGAGTGGGAAGTGAAGAACTGTCGGGTAAAACTCAGGGGAATTAGTGCAATTGCATGACCCAAAATTGAATTTGCCAGGACAAAAGCTCGGCTGTGGAGAAAGGTGCTATTGGGTATTTAATGACCATAAGCCTCTGAGTGAAATCACCTAGTTTGCAGCTGTTTCTTCCCTTGGGCTACTTGAGATGGGAGAAGGGAAAGAAGATACTATGGAGCTATCCACAGCAAGGGTAAAGCTTGTTTGTGTAGAAGGCAGAGTTTTCTCGTTTGCCGACCCAGGACTATAGAACAAACTCCCATAGGAACTAAGGACCATCACAAACAGTCTTTCATTCCAGATGCAAGGCAGGTTTCTTCAATATGCCTTTGCTAATACATTAACAGTGTCCATATAGCTTCTAAAACATACACACTGCACAGTTCTACCTTGGGTAGAGGATTGGAGAGAATAAACCACGTGTGACAAATGTTAACCATATTGTTTAATAAACTACTGGAAGTTGCTCAGATGCTATTGCAACAAGGGTGGTATAAGAACCTGAAGTGGAAGTGAAGTGACATGAAGTTTAAAAAATGGTGGATCTGGCCAACACGAGTCTCAATTTATGTCAATAGGTCTACAAAAATTTGTATATGGTAGCAACTTAAGAGAAACCCCCTCCCTTTATCACCAATTAGAGATGGCCACAGGCCTTGAAATTCTAACTGTAGGTTGGGAAAGAAGGGGATTTTGGAGTGGGACCATCTCTGTTATGACATGGGGAGGGTGAGGACTGAACAATGATTTAGCTGCAAAGGTATTCTATCCCTGCCCCATCCCTCTTACTAGCCAGTCTGAATTTCAAGCCATGGAACAAATTGTAATTCCACAAAAATACAGAATTAGGGGAGAGAGAAGCTGCCATTTATCATACACACAGAGAAGCTGTAGCAAGAACCTGGTCTGCACTAGGAATTCACCTCAGCATACTCCAGGAGGTGGGCACTGCCTTGTCGCCCCCTTCTCTCAGCTTCCTGCGGTGGCCCCTGTGAGAGGGCGCTCCCCGGCCACCCCTCACCCCAGGCCCTCCGGAACTTTTTATTGGGCCCCTGTTCCGTGAGCCCCGCCCCGGCTTCCCCGCTCCTGTACCAGCTGCACACCCTGCAGCTGGTCCGGTTCCGAACCGTGCCCAGAGACCACCTGTACACACTCGTGCTCCACACATTGCATCTCCTCACCCTCGCGTCCTGCCCCGACACCAAATGGCGGGATTACTTACTGCCTGTGGAGGGTGAGGAGCTCCGGTGGGCCAGCCTTTATTCCACCTTGGTTCCACGGTCCGCCGGGGACATCGGTTGGCGGCTCCTTCACGGAGCCGTGAGCACGGGCATGTACCTGGCGCGTTTCACCCCCATTCCCAAGGCCTGCCCCTTCTGCGGCGTGAGGGAGACCCTGGCGCACGCCTACCTCGAGTGCGCCAGGTTGCAGCCCCTGTTCCGGCTCCTCCAGAACTTCTTGTTGAGGTTCTGGTTGCACTTTTCCCCACACCTGTTCATTTACGCACACCCTATCCGTGGCCCCACGAAGTCGCGAGACCTTCTCGTCAACCTCCTCCTGGCTCTAGCCAAAGTCACCATCTACAATACCAGGAGGAGGATATTGGACGAGGGGGTGCTCTGCGACTGTGGGGCCTATTTCCGTTCCTCCCTGGTCTCACGCCTCCGGGCAGAGTTCCACTGAGCAGCGTCTGCTGGCTGCCCTGACACCTTTGAGGAGCAGTGGGCACTGTCCTGGGTTCTCTGCTCGGTGTCCCCATCCGGCACCCTTATTTTGAACCTTTGACCGTCACCTCACTCCCTGATTTTTCATTAGTTGTCCAAGAAATTAGTTGGTTCCTGGGTCCAGTGGTCCCTCCCGCTAGGCTGGGGGAGGGGCCTTTAGAAGTGGGGAAAAAAATAAAAAAAAATATCTACATCTCTCAGAACTGTGCAAAAGCCACACCCCGGAAAGAAGTAGCTATGTTGCCCTTCCCTGCTCTGGTGTAGACAGTGCTAGGTCGACAGAAGAATTCTTCTGTGCACCTTATACGGATGTATTTACAGCTGCAGTCACCACCTCATATTTGATATGCAGCAGCAAATGGATACAGGTCTCCTCTCATGCCTGCAATAAGAAGGCCACATGCAGCACTAGACCATGCCCGGCCAAGACATTCCCATATGGAGCTACCTTATATTCCTCATACCTGGGAGAGGGGCAGATAGTTGGTTAATTGAATTCATAGTTGCCCTTTACCCAGATCCATTCAAATGACAGAGGAATTTGCATTAGTTTAATGTGAATCACTGCAGATAATGGAAAACAATACCTGTGCTAATGAGGAAACAGAGCAAAAGCTTTGCAAATGAGCCATTATTTGTTAACCAGCCTGGGTGCGGCTGATTAGAAATGGCATTCAGATTGATAGCTCCATCTATCTCCTGGAGCTCTCCCAGACCTGACACCTCCAGTTTGTCATCTGAATGGGAGCCCCTAAAGCTTTATTATCATTGAGCATTTTCTGAGTGCTGCAAATGTACAATAGTACTTCCGGTAAAACAGGATAGAAAATACTCCATGCCCCAAAGAGATTGCACTGAGGAGAGCAAGGATAGTTCAGGGGGAAGCAGTTCAGGGATGGGGGTGTGTGGAGACAGTATTGGTGGTGTGAAGGAGCTCAAATACCATGGTGACGAGATGGTATGATGCAGGGTTCTCAACCTTTTTCTTTCTGAGCCTCCCCCCGTTTCCCCCCCCCCCCCCCCCGAACATGCTATAAAAACTCCACTGCCTACTTGTGCCACAATAACTGGTTTTCTGCATATAAAAGCCAGGGTCAGCATTCGGGAGTAGCAAGCAACTGCCTGGGGCCTCATGCCACAGGGGCCCCCACAAAGCTAGATTGCTCAGGCTTTGACTTCAGTCCTGGGTGATGGGACTCAGGGCCCCGGGCTTCAGCACCATGCGGTGGGGCTTTGGCTTTCTGCCCTGGGCCCCAGTGAGTCTAACACTGGCCGTGCTTGGTGGACCCCCTGAAACTGGCTAGCTGCCCCCCAGGGGGCCCGGGACCCCTGGTTGAGAACCACTTATATGATGAATGGAAGGATAGATAAGTGGGTAGGTAAGTAGGGAGACGATAGACTAATGGGTAAGCACTTAAGTAGAAGACAGATAAAAACATGCCTGCCAGCATTGGAAACAAAAAACAAAACAAAACAAAAACCCAGTAGTTATAACCAACATAAAGTGACATAACTGTACACTGATTTGCATACGTTTGCATAGATTGGTTGCCCCACTTACATCCACCCCAGGCAATCAATACTTAAATTTCAGACCCAGTCATTCTACAACCACTGCATCCTGGTGCTGCCCCTTTTCCCCCTAGAGCTCTCTGCCTGGTTAGCGATGCCCAGGTCTGTGGCAAAGCGCCCGGAACCTTCCACCCTTCCTAAGACAGTTGGCTGCTGCCGTCTATATGCCACAGCCCCAGCGGTGCTACCTTTGCTTCCCTATTCTCTCTTTTATACCTGCCTCCATTTACTGCCCCAGGTGCTATTGCCCCCTGCTTCATGCCCTCATATATTGCCTCTGGCCCCCACGTGCTGCTGTCTTCATTTGCTGTCTCCATCTTATTTACCCCTGCCCCCATTTGCTACCTCATGTCCCCAGTGTACTCCGCCCTCCATGTGCTCCTGCTCCCATTTGCTGCCCCATCTCATTCACCCCACCCTCATTTGCTACCCTGTGCCCCCAAAGCACCCCAGCCCCATTTGCTGTCTCCCGCCCCACATAAGTTGCTCTCTCCTCAGAATGCTGCTGGCTCTCTCACCCCCACACCTAACCCCAGGCCCCAGTTCCCCCCTTACCACAGGGGTCTTTGTGCTTCTCCTGCTGCCTTCAGGGGAGTCCCCCTCACTTCCGGGCTATGGGTGGCCCCCAAGAGCGGCCACTGTCCCCCTTTCCCACAGAGAGTGCTGGGGTCTTTGGCGAGGGAGGGGGACATGTGCACTCATCCCACCCCACAGACAGACTGAGCTCCACTGGCTTGCTCCCCAGGTAGTTCCATCCCCTCCCCCCAAGCTGGGGAGGCTGTGTGGGGGTTGGGGGTTTCCTCCTTGAAGAACCCAGCACTCTCTGTGGGAATGGGAGGCAGTGACCCCTCATGGGGGCACCCTGAAGACTGGCAGTGGGGGGCATTGGGGACCACACAGACTCCTGTGGTAAGAGGAGAGCCTGCACCTGGGGTTAGGTATGGGGGCGAGGTGAAGGTGGGGCAAGGGATAGCAGTGCTACAGGGGAAGGGAGGGAGGCAGCACATGGATGGGCAAGAGCATATGAGGGGGGAAGAGGGTGGAGGCTGGGCAGCAGTAGGATGACCAGATGTCCCGATTTTATAGGGACAGTCCCGATATTCAGGGCTTTGTCTTAAATAGGTGCCTATTACCCTGCCCCCCTTGTCCTGATTGTTCATACTTGCTATCTGGTCACCCTAGGCAGCAGCCACCTACACAAGGGGAGACTGGGGACACCGGGAGTCTCCAGACTCTCCCCTGGCCTGAGCCCCTTTGGCCAGAAGCAGAGCTGTGCAGAGGGGGAGCGGCAGTGTCAGCATCTTCATAACTCCCCCCTTGGGAAAGGGGAAAGGAAGAGCCAGAGCAGGGGTGGGCTGGGCAGCTGTAGAGCCAGCTGGGGTATCACAGGGCTTAAATTCAGCCAGAGCTGTCTGGAGCGGAGCTCCAATAAATATTTTCGAACCTGCAGGACCCCCCGTGCCTCCTGTGGGGCTGAAAGCCTGAACCTTGGCATGCCCCAAAGGGCTGAAGCCCTGAGCCCCCGTGCCTCCCATGGGGCTGAAGCCCCAAGCCCTGGTGCCCTCCCCCATGGGGTAAAGCCCCAAGCCCCAGTGCCCCCCCTGGGCTAAAGCACCGAGACACCCACTACTACCACCACCATGCAGCTGGAGCCCAGAGGGGGGGAAGGGCGAGGGGGGCTCTGAGAAAAATCTCTCAGAATTTAGAATTTAAGCCCTGAAGGGCCTTTTGGTTACATAACTGGGGGCAGGGGGGTCTGCCAGCTCTCTGGGCTGAGGGGTCAGGCTGGCCCTTATCCCAGGGAGCAGCTCTGAATGTCTGCTGTTCCCCATTTCCCTGCCTCCTAGGGAACACCAGTCAAACAGATGGGAATTTATTTACTCATGGACCCTATAAGGTCCTGAGGGTGGGCTGGCAGTAGGCAAGCAAGCAAGCCAGTCTCATATGGATTTACTGAGAAAATGGGGTTTGAGGAGGGATTCCAAAGAACAAGATGGTGGACAAGAAGCTGGAGTCACTTCCAGGGGCAGCATGAAAGGTGAGGAACAGGAGAGCAGAGATACATGCACAAACAAAAGGGCTTTACCCTGCCCTCCATCCACATGCAGAAATCCATTAGTGCTGATGGGGGAACATGTTGCAGACTGAAGGTAATAGTCAGAAATTTGAAATGACTTCCACCAAAAAAAACCCTGTCTCTTAAACTCAGCTCAAACCCTGCTGCTTTTTGGAGACTCCCCCCCCCCCTCATTATTTTTCATTTTCATAAGCCTCTAACATATCGGCATGATCCCCACTCTGCATATCACTCCTGCTCTTGGAAACTATTGCCAGCATCTTGGAGAGAAGGGAGAAGAATCCACCAGGCCAGTGTGGTTTATACTATTCCAAGAAGGAAGTACAGTGCTCAACACAATGGAGGACTAGTCCATGACTAGAGCTCCTGGGTCCTGTGTTAATACAGATAATATAATTAATAACAATACAATACAATAATAAACAATAATGAATAAAAATGCTCAGTAATTAATAACAATTAATAAAATATGGGTACCTCACAGTGGGTTGTTCTTTCTTTTCAGGGATAAAACTCTGAGGTCTGTAACATCCATGAAACAGTGAACTAGCTCTCAGAAGATCCAGGTAACATCTTTGAGTCTTTGGGTCACGTTTAGACAATGGGAATGTTTTGATAACGTCATGTTTCATCTTGTGTTTCCTTGGGCAAGTGTCTTGTCAGTCACCACTATGTGTGGGGGTTCTGGAAATATTATAATTAATTATATGATCACATATTGTTATTATTAACACATTCTGCTGGGTGCTGCCCAAATATATGGGAAGACACAGTCCCTGGCTTTTAGAACTTAAGACAGAACTCTTCTGCTTCAATTTGCTTGTGCAGTTTCCATTAAACAAGTGAATTTAGCACTTACAAATATTGTTATATTTCTTATTTGCTTACTAATTATCGTCTCAGTCCTGCAGCCCTGGCTCATATGAGCATTCCCATGGACTCCAAAGGGAGTGCTCATCTGAGCAAGGGCTTCTCAGGTGATTAACCAAAATTAGCCCTTGTTCAATATAAACAAATGCTGTGATTGTCAGAACGGAGTGGGGTATTTTGATTACTAATTTTTAATTGCCGATAGCACATTAGGCCCCTTGCAAGACAAAAGAAACCCATAACGTTTACAATCTAAATAGATAACACAAGAATATGCTGCAAGACTTGGGAATGGTGGGTGGGCATTCCAGGAATATGGGGAAGCACGGGAGAAGGCATGAAGATAAGAGCAGCAGAGGGAAATAAAAGGCGTGGTGGGGTAGACTTCATCAGCAGGGTGATGGGGGCATGATAAGAAACAAGAGCAGTGGTATAAGAAGGATTGTTCTAGTACTAAGGAGTACGCTGCTCTGGCAGAGCCGTGAAAAGGCCTTGTAGCCAGCAGGCCAATTACAGGAAAAAATTAAAGTATATGAACAAAGCTTTGTTGGGTCCCAGGGCTGTAATAACCACAGTGTTTCGGGACATGATTCAGAGACATGGGCACAGTTGTGTGGGGACTCGTAATATGTCATGCTTCTAATTTATTGTTGTACTGAATCAAGTGAAAGAAGATTACCTCATTCCTGCCTGCACTAGCTTCAGAAACTTCTCTTAGTCCCTCATTTTCACCATCCCCCAAAAATATTTCAGTTAATGATATTGTAAAGAGGGGAATATGGAAGAGAGGGTATGATTATTCCATCTGCTTGACTGATTGCACCCAGCACTCCATTTCCATCAGTATTAGGTCTGTTGTTATCACAAGTATTTACGTACTATTGTATCAATATTCATCAAATTCAGCAGCACACAGACTCCAGAGCAGCACAGCTCAGCATCTCCCGGAGAACTACTGCAGGGCAGGATACGCCATTGTCTTAAGAACATAAGAACAGACATCCTGGTTCAGACCAATGGTCCATCTAGCCCAGTAGCCTGTGTCCCAACAGTGGCCAGTGCCAGGTGCTTCAGAGGGAGTGAACAGAACAGGGCAATTATCGAGTGATTCATTCCCTTTCAGCCAATTTCAGCATCTGGCATTCAGAGGTTTAGGGACACCCAGAGCATGGGGTTGCATCTCTGACCATTTTGGCTATTAGCCATTGATGGACCTACCCTCAATGAACTTATCTAATTATTTTTTGAACCCAGTTATACTTTTGGCCTTCATAATATCCCCTGGCAATGAGTTCCACAGGTTGACTGTGTGTTGTGTGAAGAAGTACTTAAGTTTATTTTAAACCTGCTGCTTATTAATTTCATTGGGTGACCCCTGGTTCTCGTGTTATGTGATGGGGTAAATAACACTTCCCTATTCACTTTCTCCACACCATTCATGATTTTATAGACCTCTATCATATCCCTCCCCTTAGTTGTCTTTTTTTAAGCTGAAAAGTGCCAGTCTTTTTAATTTTTCCTCATATGGAAGTTGTCCCATACGCCTAATCATTTTTGTTGCCCTTCTCTGTACCTTTTTAAATTATAATATATCTTTTTTTGAGATCAGACGACCACATCTGCGTGCAGTATTCCAGGTGTGGGCGTACCATGGATTTATCTAGTGGTATTATGATATTTTATGTCTAATTATCTATCCCTTTCCTAATAGTTCCTAACATTCTGTTAGCTTTTTTGACTGCCACTGCATACTTAGGGGATGTTTTCAGAGAACTATCCACAATGACTCCAAGATATCTTTCTTGAGGGGTTACAGCTAATTTAGACTCCATCATTTTATATGTATATTTGGGATTCCAATGTGCATTATTTTGCATTTATCAACATTAAAATTCATCTGTCATTTTGTCGCCCAGTTTTGCAAAATCCCTTTGTAACTCTTTGCAGTCAGCTTTGGAATTAACTATCTTGAGTAATTTTGTATCATCTGCAAACTTTACCACCTCACAGTTTACCCCTGTTTTCCAGATCATTTATGAACACGTTGAAATGCACTGGTCCCAGTACAAATTCTTGGGGGGCCCAGCTATTTACCTCTCTCTACTGTGAAAACTGACCATTTATTCCTACCCTTTGTTTCCTATCTTTTAACCGGTTATTGATCCATGAGAGGACCTTCCTTCATATCTGCTTTTGAGCCTTTGGTGTGGGACCTTGTCAAAGGCTTTATCAAAGTCCAATTACACTGTATCAACTGGAAGAACCTTGTCCATATGCTTGTTGACAACCTCAGCCAAGTCTAATAGATTGATGAGGCAAGATTTCCCTTTACAAAAGCCATGTTGACTCTTCCCCAACATATCATGTTCATCCATGTTTCTGATCATTCTGTTCTTTACTATAGTTTCAACCAATTTGCCTGGTACTGAAGGTAGGCTTACCGGCCTGTAATTGCCAGTAGCACCTCTGGAGCCTTTTAAAAAAATCACTGTCACATTAGCTATATTCCAGTCATCTGATACAAAGTCTGATTTATTTAATAGTTTACACATCAGTTAGTAGTTCTGGAATTTCATATTTGAGTTCCTTCAGAACTCTTGGGTGAATACCATCTGGTCCTGGTGACTTATTACTGTTTAATTCATCAGTTTGTTCCAAAACTAGCTCTTCGGATACCTCGCTCTGGGACAGTACCTCAGATTTGTCTCCTAAAAAGAATGGCTCAGGTGTGGAAATCTCCCTCATATCCTCTGCAGTGAAGATCAATGGAAAGCTTCTCCACAACAGTCTTGTCTTCCTTGAGTGCTCCTTTAGCATCTCGATCATCCAGTTGCCACACTAATTATTTGACAGGCTTCTTGCTTCTGATGTACTTGAAAAAAATTTTGCTGTTAGCTTTTGTGTCTTTTGCTAGTTGCTCTGCAAATTCTTTTCTGGCCTGCCTAATTATATTTTTACACTTGACTTGTCAGAGTTTATGCTCCTTTTTATTTTCCTCAGCAGAATTTTACTTCCAATTTTAAAGGACAGCTTTTTGCCTCTAACCTCCTCTTTTACTTTGTTGTTTAGCCATGGTGGCATTTTTTGTTCCTCTTACTTTATTGGGGGAGGGGGGGGTATACAGTTAGTTTGAGCCTCTTTTATTATGTTTTTAAATAGTTTCCACGCAGCTTGCAGGCATTTCACTCTAGTGACTGTTCCTTTTAATTTCCATTTAACTAGCTTCCTCATTTTTCTGTGATTTCCCCTTTTTGAAGTTAAATGGTACTGTTGTGAGTTTCTTTGGTATTTTTCCCCCTAAAGGGATGTTAAATGTAATGACATTATGGGTAGTATTACTGTGTGACTCAGCTATATTTACCTCTTGGACCTGGTCCTGTGCTCCACTTAAGAATAAAACAAGAATTGCCTTTTCCCTTGTGGATTCCAGGACTAGATTCTCTAAGACGCAATCACCAATGGTGTCTAGACATTTTATCTTTACATCCGGGCCTGAGGTGACATGTACCCAGTCAATATAGGAATAATTGAAATCCCCATTATTATTGGATTTCCTGTTTTTGTAGCCTCTCTAATCTCCCTAAGCATTTCACAATCACTGTCACCATCCTGGTCTGATGGTCGGTAGTGTATTCCAACTTCTATAATCTTATTATTCAAACATGGAATTTCTATCCATAGTGATTGCATGGTACAAACATTGACTCATTTAAGATTTTTACTATATTTGACTCTATGCTTTCTTTCAAATATAGCGTCATCCTCCCTCCCCCCCTCCCCCACCAGTGCAACCTACTCTTTCATTCCTATATATTTTGTACTTAGGATATTTTGTCTTAGGATTCTCCATTGCCATTTCCTTAGGTGTTTGAATATCACCCCTGAGCGCACCAAAAGCATCTGACCAACCCGAGGCTCATGGTGTTAAAGCAGCAGTCTGTTCCACAGCTAATTTTCATTCTGACAGGACAAACACCCAAGTAATTGAGCATTCGAGAAGGCACTGAACTAAAGAATTTTCCCCACCAAGAGAGCATGACCTTGTTTCCATTAAGTAAGCTGGCTTCCTGTTACCCAGGGCAGAAGAGATCACTGCTCAGCAGGGGCACGTGCTGCTGCTGGAAAAGTTTTTCTCATTTTATCCCTTTTCCTTCCTTTCAATAATGTGTCCTCTTGTGATCCATTATGCAGGGATAGGCAGACCCTTCATCATTAATAGAAGCAACCAGACCAGTTTTTCTAGCTATCCCTGGGTCCTCCATGAACTTCTTGCCAGAGTAATGGAGTTAAAGACAGAACGACTTTGTCATTGGTTTGAGGACAAATCGCCTTAACCTGCAGTGTTTTGGCAGGGGCAGTAGTTTGTGGGTGAACTTAGAGACCATGAAACTTATTTAATAGCATCTGGTTTAGTCTAGACAGGGAATGTACAAGCTCTGTCCATAGAGCTCTGCCAATGCATTGCAATCCATATGTGAAATACCAGCTGCTGCTCCAAGCCTGGGCCCCTACACAGCTGTGACAACATTCTGCATTCCAGAACTACAGTGCTGTACGCATGCCAGCCCTGAATCCGCACAAAGCTCTGGCCAACGCAACACATTCCCAACTAGAAGTGCCAGCTGCATTTCTGAGCCCACTTGCCACTCAGTTAATTCACCTCAGTCCTGACGTGCTACTGCTTCTGCTGTTCAACTCAGTGCAACTGTGTCTGTGCATCTCAATCCTAACATATAATACACCTAATATCCCAGTCCTGGGAGCCTGCACAGCCTTCCAGATGCACTTGAATTCTGATTTGCAGCATCTCTTGCTACTCTGCTAGGCCCACATCCAGCTCTGCCTACACACTGAAGTCAAAGGGAAGGGAAATAGAGCAGCGTCAATAAGAAGATACAAAGCGGATGATGCAGGAGGGGTTACAAGAAGGGGCCGTTGCATATGGTGATGAGAAGACATAGAGGTTGAAAATGAAGCAGTTTACATTTGTGGCTTCCTTGCATTAAAATCCTCTTCCTGGTATTTTTTGTCAGAAGGATACAAGAAGTGCAGGTGGCTTTGCGGTATCTTTCTCGTCTCTGTAACGTCCGCCACTTTTTTGCTTTTAGTGCATTAATGATTCATGAACATCCCCGGCAACTGTTGGTATGTTTTGGACCTTGAAGCAGCAGAAAGGCCCATGGTGGTCAGAAGTGCAGACTTATGTCACCGTTTGCAGCTTCAAGTCATTAAATCTGGAGACAGAGTGAAGACAGGCTCTGTGAGAAATAGCCCTGGCCTCCAGAGCCATTACACTGACAGAAACATGTTCCTTCCGAGTGTAATCAGACACTGCGTATGACACAGAACCCTTCCCCCCAATCGCATAGGACACCCCTCACCCTTCTGTCTCCCAAGGATGAAGTTGTACTGTAGTGACATTTGACACTAATGTGGATATTCAAAGACTACAAAGGTCCCTTTGGGAAAAGGTTAGGTGAAAACTAGCTCTCTTGCATCTATCTCCATTTGCCTATCATGAAGAATGAAAGAAGTGCTATTGCTCTCTTTCCACATAGTCACCTCTCTGGCTTTTTCTGTCTTACATTACTATTATTTGTAAAGCTTGGAGGAGGCATACACTAGTGGTTAGCGAGCACAGTACTGGGTGTCAAAAATCTGGGTTCAATCCCTGTGATTGGCTTGCTGTGGGACCCTGGGCACATCACTTAACTTCCCTGTGCCTTGGTAAAGCAAAACATTATTACTGAAGGCTGGTGAAAGGCAAATTTCTCTCTCTTCTCTCCTCAGCTGAGCAATAATAGTCACTTTTATGGAGCCCTTCCTATTCAAGGATCTGAAAACATTTTGCAACTATTTAATGAAACTTCCCATTCCTGCTATGAAACAGATAAATAATTATGGGGAATCTGAGCCACAAAGAGGTTAAACTTCTCATCCAAAGTCATGTAGTGAGACATAGCTGGGAACTGAACCCAAAAGTCCTGATTCCCAGTCTTCCCTTGTTCAAGCCACTAGTCAACATTGCCTTTCTTCAGCTCTCTTTTAAAATTTCACTGCAATGTTTAGCTGACCTCCTCTAATGTACCCTGAAAAGCCCCTATATCCCTCATGGAGAAGGCAAGAGAAATCTGGGGACTAGTGGAGTCATAGCACTGAAATCCATCTAGTTTTAAATAGCTGAAGGTCGTCTCAGGAGGGAAAGGACAACATTGGATTTCCGGAGACTTCATTCAATGAATTGTTGATTGGAAAAGCTTTCAGATCCCTGTGGAGGGGAGACTGGAAGAAATGTGTTTTCCAAAAGGAGGACAGCGGGTAAGTTGTTAATGACTTCAACAAAGCAAGAGAAGGCACATTAGGAGGTTGGCCATAAGGGTAAAAATAGGAGACTGGTGTAATGCTCATTAGTGGTTTGCTAAAATTAACTCCATTACCATGTTTGCTTTCATTGCAAACTTTCCATTTAATTGCAATTATCACTGAACTGCAAAGAAGGGTCCCCGCCAGGTTCCACAGGTTGTCAGAATACCAAGCGAGTGCAATGCTGAGCTGTGGGAGCTGCTAGTTTTAGGGATTGCCTAAACAGTTTAGTCTGTTGGAGCCTAGTGCTGGCTGAGATTTTGCTGTATACTTATCTCAGGAGGGGAGCATACACTTCCTGTTGTTCGCCTTCAGGGCGCTCACATGTAGTGTTCCAACAGGCAAAATGGATTCTCTGAAAGATGAGGGAAACAGAGAGGGCCTGATTCAAAGTCCATTGAAGTCAGATA
>NC_048318.1:9251538-9457151 GCF_013100865.1 Trachemys scripta elegans | reverse complement strand
GCGTGGCTGGGAGTGGCAGGGAGCGGAGTTGGGGCGGGGGTGGGGGTGGGGAAAGGGGCGGGGCCAGGGCCCGTGGAGGGTCCTCTTTTTTTATTTAATAGATATGGTAACCCTACGTAGACTTCAATGGGATTTGGATCAATCTCAGGAAAAGCAAGATTCTTTTAAAAAACAAAATCCTTCCCAAATCTCTCTCTACTTTTTTTTTTTTTTTGCTTTCTCTCCCCTTTCCACTTAATCCTTCATTTCCTTCACTCTCTGGATAGCTTTCCATGGTGTCTGTCATTTTGTGATTGAAAGCAGTGGATACGATTCTATTGTCTACATTTTTCTGCACCTTTAAAGGCAGAGGAGTCCTATCTGTTCATTGTGGAGGTGGCTGCCATTTTGTGTTTCAGTTCAGACTCAGAATGTTACAAAGGGAGTCAATGGGACATGGAGCATTTTTTATCCAAAAGAACAGCAAAGCATTTTGTACTTCACAGACACACCAGTGAAATGCAGCCAGCTAGCACCTAGCATGACTATGGGGGCAGGGACAAAGGACAATTATGCCAAGGACAGAATTACACTTACAGAAAGTCCAATGAGATTTTTAACATCCTAGATGTTGCATCTCCAGGCCTGATTTTCACTTGTCTCAGTGAGATCTAGGGTGACCAGAGAGCAAGTGTGAAAAATCGGGACAGGGGGTGGGGGGTAATAGGTGCCTATATAAGAAAAAGCCCCCAAAATCGGGACTGTCCCTATAAAATTGGGACATCTGGTCACGCTAGTGAGATCAATGGAGGTTTTGTGGTGTAAAACAGTAGAGTCACCTGAAACCTTCCAGAAAGTCGACTACATCAAACTCATTGTAGTCCCTTAAGAAGAATGAAAGGCTAAATTGCACATGCCTGGAGTAGAATCTATTTCTGGTTTGGAGTCATTAGAAACCTGATGCTTATAGCAATAAACCAGTCGCTGTAGCTTCTGACTTGTCTTCCTTCCCCATTCACAGATGATTATGAGTCTGAATGGCAACTGGTTTGGGAAAAAGAAGCAAATTTGGACAGGAAGGGTGTAAAAAAAGAATGAATGAAAGAAAAGAGAACAGAAAAGGAGGAGATAAAATTCTTTTTATGAAAGTAGGTCAGACTTGAGCTCTATGGACTGGTTGTTTGGACTTCTTAAGAACAGAGAAAGCTGCAGTTTGAGATGGAGATTGCACGGAGAAGTGAAAGCAGATGTTCTCTGAATGCAGTTAGCTACCAGCAATAAAATGCTAAGTGTTTGGAAAATGCAGTAATCCAGTTCTCTGATTGCTGCTTCTGTACTTCCAACACTGACCCTGCAACAGCGCTGAGAAATTAGAGCAGCTTGATTTAAAAAAAAAAAGAAAGAAAGAGAAAAGAAAAGGTAAATGGCTGTACAATTTTAAAGTGGCTCGACTCATTTTTATTCAAACTGCTGGGGAAAGAGTTGTCTCATTCTCGTAAATGGTTCCCAAGCATTGCTTCCTGCTAAATGCTGGTGTTTTGCGTCTGTGGATCAGATGTAAATGTAGCTAAGATGGGAGTGACATGAACGTGGCATCACCTTCTCTGTTGTAGTTTGTTATCAGCAGAGTTGGCTGCTGGGACCTATGCTATTATTGTCTTGGAGTAGCCCAGCCAATCTGTGGGACAGTCCTAAATATAATATGGGATTGTAGGTCTGTGGCTATGTGAGATTGTAGATAGGTGGTCAGATCCCATTATGATGGGCTCATGGGAGAGCATTAGAAATGTCTATGTAGGTAGATAAAGTGGAATATCTTAGTAGGTAGAAAAGAATGAGTGGCAGATAGGGACTCTGCTGTCTGCCTAGTCTTAGTGAAAAGCAGCTGCCCCCTGCTTGCCTGCTCTCTGCCAAGGAACCAGCCCTGCCAAACCTTAAACACTAGGCTGATGAAATTCCTCCACGGGAGCCGTTCTGATGTGACGTATTGTCCCATCCACAGAATTTCAGCTGAAGGCAGGATGCATGGCCACTAGTGAAGAAGAAATCTCAGTGGGCAGATGCTTCCCCAGACCTCTCAGCTCTGCCAGTCTCACAGCAACATATTCTTCCCCTTCCTGCCCCAGCCAGAGCCAGGGGGCACAAAAGCCGCCTCGAAAAAGAAAAATAATGGGCAGGAAACTGTTAGGGCCAGGGGTTGGGTCCAAGCTCTGGATGATAATGCAGATGTGTTCTCTGACCCAATTTGTAAGTGCACCAAACAGTAATCATAATGCATAAGGCAGCAAAGGGAAATCTCAGCCCACATGCATTCTTCACCTGAAAATAACTCCACTACCCTGAGGTGGATGGATGCAGCTTCCACAGCCCAGCTGGGCTATGCACTCTATGTGAGAGGCACAGTTTGAGCTGCCATGCATGTGGGTCAAGCAGAGATCACATCAAAGACCATAATCAAAAGTTCCAAGGGAAGGGAGGCCAGGCCACAAGACTGTGGCGTCATTTTGTGCCATTGGAGTCAACAGAGGCCAAGTGTAGGAAAAGAGACTACAAGGAATCCCACAGCTGATTTGATGGACATGCAAGCTTTGCTGGAGTAAGGGAGGGTGGTTTATTGGTTAGTACAGAAGTCTGGGAACCAGAATGCCTGGGTTCTATTCCCAGCTGTGCTGCTGACTCCTTGGGTGACCTGGAACAAGTCACTTTGTTTTGCTGTACCTCAGTTTCCCCAGCTATAAAATGGGGATAATAACATTTAACTCCCAGGGCCAGTGTGATGGTTAATTAATTGATGTGTGTGTATGGAAGCGATGGTATTCTGTGATCTGTCGCCTCAGAGCACTGGGATAGGCCCTGGCCTAAAACAAAAGGAAATAAACAATATATCTATCCCAATGAACTCATCCCTATGGTATCTCAGTATGAGTATTGTTATTAGTGCTGAAAGAAGGCTCCATTTTGTTGTGCTGTAGATCCAGATAACCTTTATTTTATTTTATTTTATTTTATTTTATTTTATTGTGCTTCCAGGGCAGCCTTTTGTAGCTCAGGAGACGCAAAGCTAGATCTGGTGACCTTTGCTAATTTCCCCTGTTGATCTCTGCACCTCCTCTGAGTGAATAGTGCATAATGGCAAGCAAAGCTATGGGTAATTCTCTCAGCTGGCGAGGGATAAATGAGGGGCACATGTATCAGGAGCATTACATTGCCTGAAAGATGCCATTGATTAGCTAAGACATTTGAGATCATTTTCAGCATCCGGGGGGGAGAGTGGGAAGAAATCAGATGCTGAGTTTAAGCGGGGATCCAATGCAGCAAGCAAAACCTCAGGGCCCGATATGAAAAGCAAATAAATCAGTTAAGTCGTGTATTCAGTAAACAGAGATGTTCAGTTTCCCCTGGAATAACTCGTGTGTGTGTGTGCGCGTGTGCATGAGTGTGTGCTCGCACATGATTGCTTATTCACCTGGCTGAGGTATAATTGAAAGGAGCTTGTGTGTGTATGTGGGGGAAGATTGTAAGCAGGAGATAAGGGGTGTGTGTATGTGTGTTTGCAGGGATGGATAGAGAGGGAGGTGGGTGGATAGGATGTAGGTAGGCGATGTGTTCATGGCAGGGGGCTAACTGGAGCCATGCCAGGCACAGTAAGCCTGAAGCCCAGCAAAGAGACTGGACATCTGCAAGGCCCATTGTGTGACAAGGCAGTGAAGCAGGACTGTAGGGCTTTGTTTATCATAAGCCTTTCTGCTGGGTGAGGTTGTCTAATCATTGGCCAGCAAGCCTAGCTGGTGGAGATTGCAGGATTGTTAGGGAAGGCCAGCAGTTTCCGGCCTGTTAATGGGGGGAACTCTGGGAGAAGAGAGAGAAGACATGGGGAATTAGGAGAAAAGGGTCAGTTTGTGAAAAAGCCAAGCTCTTCCAGCACTTAATTTGGAGCTCCCCGCCTTCCCTGATCCTAAGGGAGATAGTGACATGACCTGCTTTAGGAAACAGATGTCATCATTAATGTCTGTAGGTGAAAAGGGTAGCAAATGCTGATCTAATGTATCCTAGTTCTTTGCAACCCACATAAAACACTTGTCCCTCTCACTGCCAATTTCCTGGTGGCTTCAGTGATCACAGGATTATCATCAGGAATAAAAGACTGTGAGCCTGCAGTCCAGAGCATAGAACACAAGGTAACACGCTTCCAAAAAAAAGACATTATGTAATGGAGAGAGTAGAGAAATGGAGAGGAGAGAATAAGCCCCTGGCAAAGGGAATTAATCAACTACCAGAATCAGGCTGGGCACCAGTGAGCTCTGAGCACAGCTTTATGTTGAGATGCAGATTGGGGGGAGGAGGGGAGGGGAAAAGAGCTTGCAGATATGAAGGGGACAATGTAACGAGGATAAGGGTAGTAAGGATACTGTACAGAGGGGGTTGAAGTCATTTGTGGATGCAGAGGATGGACTGATATGAGAAGGGATGAATATGTAGGGTGTAGGCAGAGGCTAGTGATGTATGAGTGAACATAAACAGGCGTAATTTGTTAACAACTTCAGGATTAAATAGGCCAGATACACTCATCTACATAGGTAATCCCTAAAGGGCAAGGTTGGGATAGGGGTGAGGTGAAGTGAAAAGATTCCATTGCTTTTATACTCAGTCTTGGCTAAAAGAAGGCTCCAAGCAGCCCGTCTGGCACTTGAGCTCTTCTTTTGTGGGGAAAAGCCCCCTTATGGAAAGTCTCTGAGGCTTGTTTGGGTGAGCCACCAGCTAGCTAGAAGGAACATGGTTCAGAGGAGAGGGAGAGGTGAACTGTGCTGAAAGACAGTTGCCTAAACAGCGACAGAGGAGCTAATCTAGCCCCCTTGGTATCAAGCGGCTTTGATGTGGTTCTGAAATCATGCCTCGTGGGGTCTCTCAAGCAAGACATTGCATCAGCAATGCAAATTGCTGCTTCTCCCTGCAGAAAGATAATAAAGAGACTTTGGATTCCACCCTGTGTCTGACCTAACCAGCTAAATAGGTTACACTGAGTTTTGAAAAATGCTCCAGTTTTCAACTAATAGGCAATTTTTCTGCATAATTTGCAGAACAAGCAAAAAGCTATTATGTAAAATTTATCAGCCACAATTGGCTCTCATCAGAGATTGGGAGCAGACAGAATCCTCCTAGGAGAGGGGAAATTCTCTAAAATTTCATTCCCTAGCTTTGGTTGCCTGACGTTATATTGCACTCCTGTCCCAAGGGGATCCATAAACACTGCTCTCATATCCCCCAAGGGCTGGTCTTGCAGTCAACATGGCACTAGAAGTCCTTGCATAGCTAAGCAGGGAGTAACTGATGGTCCTGCCAACACATTGTCCGGGCTGAAGAAGATAGCTGTAAATTACATGATTATTACAGTTATTATGGAAAATATGCAGTAAAATTTGCTGCTTCTTAGGTAACAAACATAAAGCTCCAGTAGAGAGATATAGTTCAAGGGCATTGCAATTCTCCATGCAGAGCTTCTTCCATGGCCAGGAGTCAGAACATTTGCATCTGTCTGTGCCTATACAGCATCTGCTAATTTCCAGTTCCTAAGTTGCCTGGCTGGGGGACTGAGCCATGGGTTACCTCCCCTCTAAAGGTTTGAATATGTGCTGTGCATTGTTTTACCCTCGAAGGAGAAGATTTGGTAGCATAGTGTCTGCCTGTCTAGTTTGAATGCCAGAAGGAAAGATCAAGTTTGCCTGAGCTTTGATACTGTCTCGCATGACCTTCTCATAAACAAACTAGGGATATACAACCTAGATGGAGCTACTATAAGGTGGGTGCATAACTGGTTGGAAAATCGTTCCCAGAGAGTAGTTATCAGTGGTTCACAATCATGCTGGAAGGGCATAACGAGTGGGGTCCCACAGGGATCAGTTCTGGGTCCGGTTCTGTTCAATATCTTCATCAATGGTTTAGATAATGGCATAGAGAGTACACTTATAAAGTTGGCGGACGATACCAAGCTGGGAGGGGTTGCATAGGATTAAAATTCAAAATGATCTAGACAAACTGGAAAAATGGTCTGAAGTAAATAGCATGAAATTCAATAAGGACAAATGCAAAGTACTCCACTTAGGAAGGAACAATCAGTTGCACACATACAAAATGGGAAGTGACTGCCTAGGAAGGAGTACTGCGGAAAGTGATCTGGGGGTCATAGTGGATCACAAGCTAAATATGAATCAACAGTGTAATGCTATTGCAAAAAAAGCAAACATCATTCTGGGATGTATTAGCAGGAGTATTGTAAGCAAGACAAGAGAAGTAATTCTTCCGCACTACTCCAGGCTGATTAGGCCTCAGCTGGAGAATTGTGTCCCATTCTGGGCGCCACATTTCAGGAAAGATGTGGACAAATTGGAGAAAGTCCAGAGAAGAGCAACAAAAATGATTAAAGGTCTAGAAAACACGACCTATGAGGGAAGATTGAAAAAATTGTGTTTGTTTAGTCTGGAGAAGAGAAGACTGAGAGGGGACATGATAACAGTTTTCAAGTAGATAAAAAGTTGTTACAAGGAGGAGGGAGAAAAATTGTTCTTCTTAACCTCTGAGGATAGGACAAGAAGCAATGGGCTTAAATTGCAGCAAGGGCGGTTTAGGTTGGACATTAGGAAAAACTTCCTAACTGTCAGAATGGTTAAGCACTGGAATAAATTGCCTAGGGAGGTGGTGGAATCTCCATCATTAGATATTTTTAAGAGCAGGTTAGACAAACACCTGTCAGGGATGGTCTAGATAATACTTAGTCCTACCTTGAGTGCAGGGGACTGGACTAGATGACCTCTCGAGGTCCCTTCCAGTCCTATAATTCTATGAAAAGGCACAGGGCCCTTGGTTAGGGTTGGCCCTGACTGTGCCTGTGAGTTGCCTCCCACACTGTATCAGTTAATTATCAGGAACCTGTCCCATTCCCACTGAAACTCATGGGCATCTTTCCATTGGCTTTAATAGGAGCTGGGTTAGATTTCATCTGTTGGGTACATGAATCCTTCAAGTGCTCTTGTGTTGTCCATGCCAGAGAACAGGTAGGACTCAACTGCGTTGAATATAATGGGGATTCTTCATTGAGGCTGCCAGACACAGGCAGACCTGACTGTCCTTCCCGGCTCTCTAGCTCGGAGACTGACTGTGGCTATGCCTACACCATGAGCTGCGGAAGCACGAGTGGCGGCAGCGGTGCCACGGCTTAGCCATGCCTAGTACAAACCGGCCTGAAACTTGTGGCTAAGCCGTGCTTCCACTGCCGAACTTCCGAAGCTACACTGCTATTTATGCTCGCTGAGAGCTCGCTTGAGTACGCTGACATGAGAAGGGGGATCACACCCCTAGCTTGTAGTGCAGAGTAGCATAATAAGTTGTGTCGCCTACTCTTACCACACAGGATCTCCCTAAGTCCTGGCCTGGATGTAGCAGCCTTGGAAGGGACTGCTGACTACTCTACAGGTGCCGTATCCCAAAGAGACTGAAAACCACCCCAGGATCTGAAATCATTCATGTTCTCTCTGGGCTATATAAGGGCCCGTTGGCTGCAAGTTAGGACAGATGCAGCTAGTGTTGTGCAATAGGGAAGGCGTTCTGCAATGTACCTTCCGATGGACAGTCAGTTCAAAAGGGTCTGTTGGGAAGCAGGAGTTATTATGGATGCTGAAACACTCCAGTGGGGATTTCTTTTTCCTTTTCTCTTCCCCTACAGTAAATGTTAATTATAGATGAAGGTTCACTACAGCAGAAGGGATTATAATTAATTTATATTTGAACTATAATAGATTTCACTACAGACTGCATTTCATTGCATCAAAGTGTATTATGACGGTTGTTTGCTGCCAGTAATTTACATAAACAAGCCGCAAAGCATTGCATCCATTAATCCTGCAGTAAGGACAACAGACGGCAGATAAGAATATTAAAAAGAAAAAAAATGAAGGAAGTCTATTCAGCTGTAAACACTAAGGCCTCAGTCTGGTGACAGAGCAGGGTAACCTAACCTGAGAAATGCAGACTTGAAAGGGATGGGCTAAAACGGATTTGAGATCGGATGTAATGTTTAGATCGTGATCCATGTCTGAACTTTCCCAAGGTTCAAAAGTGTTTGACCTGGGTTTGCCCGTGCCTAACATTTAGGCAAAATATAGAAGAACCAGCCTGAAAAATAGCTGAATGATCCTTTGCTCTTTTATAGCACCTTCAATCTGAAGACTCCAAAGCACTGGAGTGGCAGTAGGGTTAATAGATAGGGTATTGATGTGAGAGCCAGGAAAACCGGGTTCTTTTCCTGACACTGGCCTGCTGTGTGATCTCAGACAAGTCATTATACCTCTCTGTGCTTTTGTTTCCCCTCCCACCCATAGTCTGCTTTGTTTATTTCCATTGTAAGTTCTTCGATGCAAGGTCAGTGTCTAGCGCACAATAGGGACCCAATTGCTTTGGGGGCAATAGGAGTCGTAATATAAATAATGTGGTCAAACAAAAATCTATGTTAAAGGATTAATCAGGTTGCAAAGTCAAGCACTCATAAATTAGGAAATGTTAGTATTAAGATTGCCCAGGCTTCCTTAATTTGACCCTCTTGTATGTATACATTATAATACAGTCTTTAATCACATGCTCATTAACTACTTTTTCCAGAGGGCACCCTGCTTCACTCAGTGCATAGCACTCCTTGTCCCAGTGTATTACCTGCACACACCCCCAGACCCAGCTGTGCACCCCTCTGCATTTCAGTCAGGCTGCTTCCTCCTCCATGCTGTCTGAGCACCTTCACAGGGAGCATTGAGAGCACATGGGAGACAGTCTCCGTGCTCTCAGCTCCTGTGTGTGGCACCACAGAGGCCCTGACGCCCAGGAACAGCAGTTGTAGAGAAAGTCTAGCTCAGGCCTTGCCAGCCTGGGCTGGAGCATGCTCAGAGCAGTTGGAATCTTTAGCAAATTTAGTTGCCAAATTCTAACAAATCTCTACTGAGTTTGTCTGTACTTTGATTTTTTCAAACTTGGCCATATTTGCATGAACTTTCATGGGGAGGGTGAAAGGCCCTGACATCAGGGGGACCTGCCTGTCAAATTTCAAGCCCCTGCTCCAATGCACATTTCAGATCAAATGGTTAAGGTTTGGCAAAGTTATAGGCAACTGAAAACAGGATCCCATAATGGGAAATGTTGGACAATCTAAAGTATAGGCATCACTACCACTCTGCCTATAATAATAATAATAATTAATAAACAACTTCACAAACAATGAACTCAGCCACACATCACCCTGGGTAGTATATAATTCCTGCTACCTTTGTTTTACCACTGGGAAAATTGAAATGCAGAGAGAGGAAGGTAAGTGACTTAGGTCCAGATTTTTACAAGTATTTCAATGGGAATCAGGTCCCTAAAAACCTTTAAAAATGTGTCCCCTAGGCTCATTAATCAATTTCAAAATATTATCCAAAGTGGCCATGTGCTCACTGTCACAAAAACTGTTTGTGGCAGCACTGGGAATAGAACACAGGAGTCCTGAGTCCCAGCGCTGCCTCAGGACAATTTCTCTCTCTCTGAAATCTGAAACTAAACATTTTTGTAGGTTTGGAAATGTTTCGTTTTCCCCTTCTAGTATCATTAACGTTGAGTGCAGCCTCTGAACTTTATTGCTTCACCAGGGATGGGAAGCAGAAGTGCCAAAAATGCCATAAGAGAGGCAGTTATTTTGAGCCTGACTAGAGAAGCAGGGATTACTAGAAATCCCCCCAAAAAACTTTTTCTCCTGAGATTTTCAGCTCATCCTACATTTCCAAGATGCCCAGAGAAGTATAGGAACTTTGAGATATTTATCTTGACCCAACTGAGACTCCATCTATTTGAGGACTGTCAGATTCAGCTGTCTTCATGAGATTTTGATCAGAAGATTGGCCTCTAATGGATGTAATCCAGGACCAAAATTATAGGGGGTGGTGTGGTTCTGGGGATTTGAACCCTAGCACATTCAACACCTGAAACTTGAAGGTACTTAGACACAGTTCCAGTTTTGTTTCCTCTCTAGTTTTGGGGTTTCTGTCACAAGCAGTAAGTCTTTAATGTTCTTCTCCCAGGTGACGATGCAATGGGTGATGACTCTCTTCTATCCCTTCTCTGTGATGTTGCCCCACAGAAAAAGCAAGAAAGCTGATGGTTTTGCTTTTCTTTAGTTTAAGTGACAGAGCCTTGTGGTTTTGGAACTAAAAGGACCTGGGATTCTAGCTCCTGCTCTCCTCAACTCTGCTGTGGTGGGGGTGGATTTACCTGCTCATTGCTTGGATTCATCACCCAGGCAACGCCAGCACCTGATGAATCTTCACTGAAGAACTTTCAGGAAAGTTCTGATGCTTCAGCTCTCCATTCCCTCTCCCTCCCACCCTGAACAAAATACATCAGGCTTTTGGGCATAGCCAAGAACTCCATCCCCGCTGACCCAATTACAGATTGTGGAAAAGGGCAAACCAGCTTGTCAAGACCTTGAAAGAACAGCTCGGCAACTGATGTAAACAACGGAGAGGAAAGGTCAGGCCCAACCCTCCTCTGCCAGTGCATCGCGGAGCTCCTGCCAAGTAATGTGAGCTGGAGGAGAGGGGACCGAAGGAAGAGAAGCGACAAGAATAGGCACCAGAAATAATCTCTGCTTTCCCAAAAGATGATTGTGAAACAGTGGCCAAAGTTTCCAACAGGCTGAAGAAATTTCTTGAAAAAAAGAAAAATCCTTTCCAAGCTGGTGATCGGTGGGCATTTAAACAGCTCATTAATTGTCCCTCTGCCATTTATCTTAAGATCTTTAATCATGATGAACCCATCTGGAATTTATTACATTATCACAACCAGCCCCTCTGAGGGATTTGCACTCCACTCCATGTGTGTTTGGGGGATGTTATGAAACAAGCATTGCTCAGAAAGCCCCCTGCCTAGGGAGCACTTTGCGTGGAGTCTGGTTTCCTCCTACATCCCTGTGAGAGTGGGACTGGTTAGATAGCAAGCTGTCCCAAATGTCCCTAGGTGAGAACTGCTCCCCAGGTCCCTGCTCCCCCCAGGCTGGGATAGAGAAGGGGCAGCTGCCCCCAGAGAGCCACGGTGGGAGGGAGAGCGGAAATCTACCACTTAAATCTGTTCTGACTCAGACTCGGAGACAGGAGCCCATTCCAGAGTGCACACGGGATAGAAATGTATCAGCTTTTCAGTTTAGGTCTTGCTAATTTCCACTTTGCTGTTAGTAACAATGGCCCTATAAATAATACTTACAATGTTTGTGCCACAAGCTGTGGCTACGCTTGGGGCTGCCTCACTGGTCTGTGAGGGACTTTATCCCTGGGCAGGTATTTTAAATGCAAAGCTGACATCACAGCTGAGCTGGCTCGCTGCATGCAATGCTCCTCTCCCCGCCTCCCCAAAAGTGGGGACTACAGCAAACTAAGCCATCCGGGGACTTATTTTAGTTATTTACAATTTTGTTTAAAAAAGCAATAAGTCATGAGACTAAGCAAATCCGATAAAGAAGCTCCGGGGGGAAACCAGGCTGCAAAGCCAGATGCAAATGCAGCCAACCAGAAACCAAAAAAAAAAAAAAACCCACAACCAAACCTGAGTAAAGCAGGCAAATAATTAGTCGGTTATCACAGTCACAGGCTTTTAGTGCATACTGCTCCAATACAGAGCAGCTTCCATTTTTGACCCTGTATTAGGGTGACCAGATGTCCTGATTTTATAGGGACAGTCCCAATATTTGGGTCTTTTTCTTATATAGGCTCTTATTACTTCCCACCCCCTGTCCCGATTTTTCACACTTGCTGTCTGGTCACCCTACCCTGTATGGACTTTTGCTGGCTGTCTCAGGAGTCAGCTCTCTCCCTGCGTGAAACCACATCAATTGCTGTCTACTGAGTTTCAGTGATTAGACCCTGGTTTACACAGTAAAACTCTGGGAATTGGGCCCTGTCTACATCAGCAATATTTCAAACCCCAAGCACTGAAAAATCATGAGTCAGGCCCCCAAAATCATGAGATCAGCTTAAAAATAATGAGATTTATAAAAAAAAATGGTGGGAAGTCTTTTGATTTGCCTCCTGGTTTCTGGGTCACATCTTCCAAGTTTTTCTCTGCAACTATAAAAGCTAGAAACTTTTTTTTATTATTATTAAAGTTGAGATTTGCTCACAGTCACATGACTGCAAGAGCTGGGGTTTAAAGAAAAACACCAAATGTTGTGAGAGACTTGCAGTAAAATTGTAAGAGTTGGCGACATCGCATTGGAGAAATATGTACTGGCACAGCTACGTTGATGTAGGGATACAAACCCCCAATGTAGACGTGCTGCTTTAATGTAAAGCTGGATTTAAGCCAGCATCGCTTGGTTATGTACTTTATTAGATTAAGCCACCCTAGTGCAAATCCCATGTTATGCTGGTACAATATCTGCATGAGGGGTCTGCACCCCTCCAAGGATGTTGTTACATCCCTGCAACTTTCCCTAATGTAGATAGTACCTTACTGTACTCCTTAAGGCCTGGGCTTACTGGCCTTTAGGGCATTCTGCAAGGCCAGTCTGCTGTCTCTGGCTTCTCTTGATGGCACGGGATTGACTGAGGTGCTTTCTTGCTGCATGGGGTGGGGGGAGCTGGGAGAGTTTTGTCGCTATTGATCTGATGTATTTTTTAGTGGGTGTGTTTCTTTCATTAATCATGTGCAGGTGCTTTAGCACTGGGGGCAGGGGTTTTAAATGAAATCTAAATTTTAATTCAGTCATTCACTAAATGCTCTGAACTTTTCATGCTGCATCATTCTAACATCGTAGGTCACTAAAAGCAATCTGGAGTAGGAGATAAGGACCAGTCCTGTGTTCCTTGCACACTTACACCTCCCAGTGGGCCGATGGGAGTATTCTGGGCACGCCAGGAATGCAGGATTCAGACTGTATTGAGGGTGCGACCCTCCAGAGTGCCAGCAAGAAATGGAACTTTGTTTCCTGGCCCCAATCATATGACATGGGTCAGGATCACTAGCTAGTGGCATACCTTGTATCCCCCCTGTACAGTCCCTGCACACCACCCACAGCCATTATGGGCAGCCGAATGAAAGAAGATAGGGAGAGGAGAGCTGTTCCTACCTGCTCCCCAGCAACTAGCCTGATCTTATGCTCTGTGGCAGCTGTTCAAGCCCCGCCTCCAGGTCTCATTCTCACCACTGTGAGATATTGAGGAGGTAGAAACTTATATCAGACCCTCCAATATTTCCATTGCCCCCTCACACACACACTCTCCTGCCCGGTTCCGCTGCCCCTGACTAGGAGACACGCTGTCTTGGAGTCTGTGTAGAGAGGCCAAAACTGAGTAGATTGTGGAGACCACTCCCATCTTTTCTATGCTGCTCTTCTACTTGTCCTCATCACTGTGGTGTCTGAGTGCCTACCAACAGAAAGTTGTATGATGTGATTAATATATGTCACATGTGACTCATTCTCCTTCTCTCTAAAAGAGGTTCTTTCATGAAAGCTAACCCCAGACCCCACCATTCCTCCATATTTGGTGGAATTTTGAAATCTGAACCCAGATCCAGATTTGAATTTTGCAAATGGCCCTAGATGGGACCAAGCAAAACCCTGGATCTGAGCACTTGCAACCATTTGGGTGTCCACATTCTGGCCCCACATCCAAATGTTAGGGCTTGAGCTGATTCCCAGTATGACGTGTATTCTGGGTTCAGGGCACTGGAGGGGGACTGATGAAGGTAATACACATATGCACACATTGAGAGAACAACCCCCTGTATCTTGAAGGCATCTATTAACCACATGTCCTGGATTCAATCCCCAGAAGATATTTTTATAGTGAACTTGTGCTCTGTTCTTTATGCATTTCACATTTTTTTGCAATATTTCAGCTTGTAAGGAGCCACTCAATGTATTAATGATCAGAATATAATAACGTTCTCAACCTGGGGCCAAGCATCCTCCATCTCGCTGCCATCTGTAACAGCTGAGTGTTAATGGATGTGTCTGAGATGGTCTTGCAAGAATCCTTGGGGGTGCAAAGAGAGTTTGCAGCCACACAGAGAACAGTCATCCAGCTCTCGCTGGAGTGTCTATGGGAGGTCATTGGTTTTGTTTTTTAAGAACCAGTTTGGTAAATGTTTTTAATTAAGTCATTCTCCAGTTAACTGCAGCTGCTCCCTTGCCTTTTCCCCCTCCATCCCAAGGGCTGATTTCCCCATCTGCACAAAGACACACACCTCACAGAGGTACCGCTAACCTCACGATGCTGATCATAAGCAGCAGGGATAACAGATCACACAGTGCCATCCATGGTGTAGTGGAGGTGGGTGAGCACTATTAATCCTATTTTAAATCAAATACATATGATTTTTACTCACTGCTGTAAATTAACACTAAGCTACAACTTTAAATGTGAATTTTGCTGGCTCACTCCCCAGTAGTCTTATCCTGCACTGCCTCTGTATCACATTATCTCCATTGCATATTGAAATATACACATAACATATGACATTTGAATACAGGCATCCCATCCCACCATGACAGATATTCCACTCTGAGGAATACATCTCATAATAGCCAGTCACCAAAATTAGACCTACAAACAACCTTTTCATCATCCAGTTCATTCCTGGGTTTTTCAGATGTGCTTTAGTTCAAACACAAATTATTGGACTGGATGCAGGAGTTACTGGATGAAATTCTCTGGCCTGTGTTATGCAGGAAGTCAAGTTGGATGATCAGAATGGTCCCTGCTTGGTTCCACATCTATGAATGCAGAAGGCAGTGTCAGAGCTAAAAAGGACTTGGGTTCTTTTCCTAACTCTGCCACTGATGTGCTGTGTCCTTGGGCAAGTCGCTTCACCTTGCTCTACCACAGCATCCCTCTCTATGTAATATTATTCACCTGCCTCTGAGGGCTGGTTAGTTGATGAATTAATGTGTGTCACTTTCTTTGAGATCCTTGGATGGAAGGCACTATTTAAGTGCAAAGTATTATTGATTATCATCATGTGTTTATAATATTCTCATTTATTATTTATTTCCTACTGCTTTAGATTTCCAGCATGTCCCTAATTAGGTACCTCAGGGGGCACGTTAATAAAACGCTCTGTGTTTACACAATGCAAAAAAGGAAATGATTTCCCTAATATACTTCCACCCGCCCATTGCTCCAGAAAAAGCCATGAACCTGGCACCATATTCCAAAGAACTGATCTATGGTTCCCAATTCAGCATAGCACTCCAGGATGTGCTTACCTTTCACTGCTGGAAGAAATAAGAATATCTGCTAATCTTGCCTTGCAGCTAACTACTGAGAGCCCCCCTCTTTTGCCCGGACATCCCCACAGTAGCCTATTCATTTGCACAGATCCATGGAAACAAAGCCAAAAAGCCTGCCTCTAGGTGGCAGGTAAAAAAAGAGAGGGGGAAAATCATTCTCATCTTTTAACTCAAGGGAGCAGCTTTAATACTACGGTGATGAGGGCCATTTATGAACATAGGTAGATAGACAATGGCTGGTGGTGATACCTGGATAAGATAGTGAGTAGTATCAGTTGAATTAAATGGAACTACGGGCTTGTTCAAAGTTAAGCATGTGCTCTAATTTTTTGCTGGATCAGTGCAAAAGTACCTCGTCAATTAGTCTGATATTAAATGACCAGTGAGATGAGTCTTCCACTCACCATTTACATGGAAGACCATTCCACAGCCCAGCAGTGCCGTCAGCACTGGGTCATGTCTCCTGCTATCTTGCCTGCTGATTCCTTTTGCTCATTTTGATCCCCCTGCCTCCCAGTTCCTACCCCCTCTGGGTTTGAAGTTACCTGAGCTGGCAGGTCTCCCCTTCCCTTCCTGCTCCAGTGAGTCTCTGCACCCGAAATCCAGAGTGAAGCAGCAACAGCTGCAGTTTTGCCTATCTGCACTTGGGCTGTAAATACTGATTGTGATATACAAAGGCCTCATTAGACAACTTTGCTACCTTTCTGTTCCCAGAGAAGAAGAAGCATTCTCATTCATAATTAATCTCCCCTCCATGGATGCAAGCTGCCTCCAATGCCGTATCAATTATTTAAAACTTGTTTAAAAAATTTCCTGGATTTGTTCTTGATTTTGATAATTTCTCCTGCTTTTGCATCTCCAAGGCTGTGAGTACAACACATACACTGAGTGCCAATTTGCTTAAACTTCACCCTGTCCAGGGGCAATCTAGGAATTTTATTTCTCTTTATAATTGCCAGGCCCTATCCTTACTTTGAAGAAGCTCCAGCAAACCAGATGTTGACAAAGCATTGCAGGAACCTTTAAAGTGACACTGTAAATCTAAGGATTGCTTACAGCACTAGACCAGGAATGTTTCATATTTTTTCCCCCATACAATCAGATACTTTCTGCTGGAACAACTTTATTTCAGATTACAAGAGCAGAGGAACAAGAAAGAACAAGAGTAAAGTCTGCATAAGAGTGAGCACAGTGGGCGTGACTCCTCTGTATTGGCTTCACTTCTGTGTTGCACAAAACACTGCTGCCTGTCAGAGGACAGCAGAGTCAAGTCATTTAAAGATGCTGTATAAGTACAATAAAATCATGTGACATGGCTGCATACACAAGAAAAGAGGAATAACAAATAAACTGTTTTCGTTGCAATAAAAGTGAATTCCATGGAGATATGTCTATTGAACTCTAGTGGTTTGGGTGATTTTATAAAACTTAGGTGTTGGGCTTAAAACAACCTAACAATATTCCTTTAATCTTGAATTGCTAAATGACATGACAATCCTGTTGCACATTGTCTTAGACCCCCTCTCTCTGCCATTGCAATTCCCCCATGAAGCCTCTGGCAGAGGGTGATGCATAGCAAGGTTTGTTAAGTAGCTTTGAGTCCAAGAGATGAAGGATGCAGTCACATGCAGAAATTTGGGGATGCCTGTAACGAAGGCATTTATGAGGATGATTCCTTCAGACAGTGTGATTTTGTGATGGAGGAGCATCACTTTGGTGGTTAAGGGACACTATTTCTATTGAGTGGCCTCCCTTTTGTGGGCACAGTTTATACCCACAAATTGGGTACTTGCCCCTGTGATTGCACAATTGCCAGCGCTCCTGCTCGGTACAAGGGGAGAAGTGCAGACATGGTCCACTGCTCCCTCCTTCGTGGGGTTTGGGCCATGTGAATCTGTGTTCTGAGCAGTCCCATTGTCTGTGCCCAGCTTGTGGGCAGTTGCCCAGTACCTCACCCCCTTCTCCTATTTTGGGGTACAGAAGAGTCATGCATCATTGGTTTATCATTGGTCCTGCTTTGAGCAGGGGGTTGGACTAGATGACCTCCTGAGGTCCCTTCCAACCCAGATAGTCTATGATTCTATGATCACTGCCTGGGTCCTTTGTATAATGGAAGTTCATCCTGTTCCTTCTTTAAGTTATGCAAGACCCTAGAGCCATTGAAAGCATTTAAGGACTTGGTGCAATAGGTCCTGTACAACCCTAGCGTAATGCCATTTTTATATCAGGGAATTTGCTTGGCCTAAGGTACACAATCTCACATCTTACTGTTGCAGATTTTAAGAACCTTGGAGAATATCTACAGTTCCCTGTGAATCTGAAGAAGCACAGTGCACCGTGGCCAGACAAGGAAGAACCGCTCACCCCATCCACCCTGAGAGTTAAAAGCAGGACTGCACCCTGCACTTAGAAATCACTACAAAAAAAGGGGGCAGGGATAATTAAAGAGCTTTAAGCATCAGAAAAGCAAACCGGACTATGAAATATACATGAAAACACACTAAAAACTCAGCCCCAGCATGATCTCTCTCCTGTGCAATCATTAATTCCTGTTCTGTCTCTGCCATGGAAAGTAAATCCCTGTAAACAAGTCCCTTCACCTGTCTTGTGATGTCTCCAATTGCTTCTTGCTTCATTGCTACTGCTGGTGTGCGGTTCTGCTTTTGGCAGATCTGGTGGCATTGAGCGAACTCAGCACATGAGCTGTGGGATTCCCATGTGCCTGCTGTCAGTGCACAAGGTCACAGAGTGGGAGGTCATTATGTTCAATCTTCACCACACCAAGCCCAGTTTGATCCCTTTGGGTAGGGGATGAACAGATCTTGTCTTAGTGGTAGGAGAATTTCAGATGATTTAAAGGTTCACTGGCTAAACACCCACAAGGTCAGAAACCTAATCAGCCTCTGGATTTTTGGGAGGGTCTGTAAATCTCATGGAAACAGGCTTTCCAGCCTTGCTTTGCAGACCCAAGAAGTTTGGATGAGCATCTCAACTTTGGGATGCTTATCTGAACTGAACCTCCAAACAAGAGATTTGGCCACTACTAAAGCATGTCCATCCATCCTCTCTAGTCAGTGACAAAATAGACTTTACACAACTTGCTTTAAAAACAAAAGTTGCCAAGATAACAGCCCAGGAAAATGAAATCCTTGAAAGACCCTGGTATGCCACAGTGCAAACTTTCCCACCAGTATACGCATTTGCCCTGACCTGGAGAGACTGTGTCAAGGCACGACTGGATCGCTTACTCTCTGTGGCCCATTCATTCCTTGGCCTCTCGCTTGAGAATGTGAAGAGGATTTCTCAAGTGATAATCCTGGTGGAAGCTTTTGTGATGTGGACATTTGACCCACCACAACCACTAAACTGATCAATTCCATACAGTGTCCACTGAGTAGCCATCAGATATGAAGAACTTTAAGCTACTACGAACCTGCACTGGCCTCAAACTGGTAACATGAAGGTGAAATACTCCATAGCTCATTATCAATCCCCTGAGCAATCCACTCAGCATTTGTTATTTATTCTACTTTACCTGTCAAATGTATTTGTCTTTATTATGATATTTGGATTTAGGCCAGGTAAGAGATGGAAAGAAATTAGCTAGGGTAGGAGTTGCAAAATTCATACCTGAATCCAAATCCAAACTTCCCCAAGGATTGAGTGTTTGGAAATGGGGTTTTAGTTTGCCCCATTATTTTAGCTATAGGAGCCAGCTACAAAGCATGGAAGCAGCTCTGAATACAGCTCCAAATCTTCAAAGTTTTAAATCCTGGAAGTTTTAGATCCTGGATTTTGGTTCAGTTTCATCTCTAAAAGAAAACTACAGTAGATCAGAGCTGGAGACTGGAATCTTTCTTTCTCAAGGCAGAATCAGATGGGAACATACCTTATTCTGAGCTCCACTGAAAGTAATGTTGGGATCAGCAAAGCAATCTGCAGGGTCAGAAGAGGGGAAAGAAGTGTCTCTCTTGTTATAATCATCAGCTCTGAACTCAGCTCATCGCTCATCCTGAAATGAACATTCAGAAAGTCCATGTCACCCCTAGGGGATTCCAGCAACTTACCTTCACCTCAAAGAACCAGTTCTGGAATCCTTTTAAGCAAAGAGAGAAACCCACACACTGGAGAAATGAACACACAGAGGTAGGTTTCTTTAATTACAAATTAAAGGGAAAAAAATAAACAGTAAACTCATTCCCACCACAGATTCACTGCTAGGAGGAATCATACGGTCCATTATTTTTCTTTCCAACTGTTTCATGCTGCATGATAGACTTTATCAATCAGCCCCAGAAACCAATCTTCTCCCAGCCTCTAGCGCAGTCGTCATCAATCACATCTGTGAGCAATGGCACTGGAACCTCGTCGTAACCTTTTCCTTGCTAGTGAGCATCACAGCCGCGGGAGAGAGAAGGAAGGGGGTGCACATTCTGAATATCGATCATTCTCTCCTGCAGAGAAGAGAGAGGGAGAGAGACTGCGTTTAAATATGTTATTTTTCTTACCGATGTCTCAGGCTGGAAATAAGTAAGTTGCTGGCGCTGAGAGCAGGAAGAGAGAATGTCATGAGCAGTGATGGGAGTAGCTCAAATAGGGGGAAACCCAAAATGTCACATTATCATTATTATTATTATTTCTATTACAGTAATACCTAGAGGCTGTGTCTGAGATCAGGGCTTCATTGTGCAGGCCATTTTACAAGCACATAGTCAGAGGCAGTCTCTGCCCCCAAATGCTTACAATCTAATTAGTCAAGAGAGACAAAACAGAGAAGGGGAAACTAAGACACAGAGTAGGGAAGTGATTTTCCCAAAGTCCCAAAGCAGGTCAACAGCCAGGAGTAGAATCCAGGTCTCCTGAGCCCCAGTCCAGCACTCATCTCCTGGATCATATTGTCCATCTGTAGGTTGTGCTTGTATCAACTGTCATGTATATTTCCATCTAGGGGACTTATATTTTAAGCTTTCTCTGTGCATGAGAAAGGTGTACCAATTTAACTACTTCACTTTCTTTGGTGGTTCAAATAAAACAGAAGCGAGATCTAATCCACTTCTGGGTTTTAGTTTTTGCAAAACCCTGACACAGCCCATGTGTAGTTTTGTTATACCTTCTGGGTAAACTGAGGCAAATAGAGGTTATATGATTTATCCAGAGTCAGCTACTGAGTTGATAATCAAACCTGGCATTCCTCCTGACTCGTTAGCTACCTGCTGTAACCACTACATGATGCTCTTAGGATTTCTGCCCTGTCATCAAAGCAGAAAAAGTTTTCTCTGTAGCCAATGGAGAGCAGCAAGAAGAAAGCGGCCTGGAGGGGATGGATGGAGATGCAACGGTAATTAGAAAGTTATGTAAAATCATATCACCTTAAGCCTCTGTGCCTCCCAACCTTTTAACGAAAATGATTGCTCTGGGTGCCAGTCTGCACTATACCTCAGTCTAATTGGCTCTTCATTCTGGTGAACCAAGGAGAGATTGGACTCCATTCTCACTGCCTTTGTGTCCCTGCTTCCTGTCCTAACTTGGTTTAGTCTTCTGTGAAATTGTTTTCTCTGCAAAGGCAGAATTTTCCCATCTCTGGTAATTCCACTAGAATAATCCTTGGCGCTGCATGAAAAAAGCGCTGAGTGTAGTCACCGGGGGGGAACAGTGGTGAAGCTTAAGCATCCACACACACACACTCCTGTGACGGGCGAGCTCAAACAAGCTGGAAAACACAAAGGATTTGCAACTCTCCTTTTCTTTTCTTTTCTTTTCTTTTCTTTTCTTTTCTTTTCTTTTCTTAAGGATGCACATGAGCCCTGCTGAAAAGACACAGGTCTGGTCTATACTACCCGCCTGAATCGGCGGGTAGAAATCGACCTCTCGGGGATCGATTTATCGCGTCCCATCGGGACGCGACAATCGATCCCCGAATCGGCGCTCTAACTCCACCAGCGGAGGTGGTAGTAAGCGCCACCGACAAAAAGCGGCAGAAGTCGATTTTGCCGCCGTCCTCACAACGGGGTAAGTCGGCTGCAATACGTCGAATTCAGCTACGCTATTCACGTAGCTGAATTTGCGTATCTTAAATCGACTCCCCGCTGTAGTGTAGATGTACCCACAGAGAGGCTGGGAGTAGCCAGCACTTGGGACAGCAACAATGGGGCACAGAGGCGACGTTCAGTGGGACAAATTTCCCTTACAGAACCTCACCACACATGGAGCAGCAAGTGAACTCTAAGATCTGGAGCGATGCACCATACCCATGGCCTGCTACTGAGACAGACTACATTCCCTGCTAACATAACTCCATTGACTTAACTGGAGTTAAACCAGCAGAGACTTGGCCCTGAGTGTCTAAAATCTAGGCCAGTACAAGCTAGTGCCAACCCAAGCTATCGCCCTTGCTATCTGTGTGTCTCTCAGTCTGGCACATGGGCCAATGATCTACTACAAATTAACTGATTACAATAATTGATTACATTAATGAGTCTCATCAAGTCCCCTGTTATTGAGGTGCTATCCTCATTTGACACAGAGAGAAACTGAGGCACGCACAGATTATAACACGGTTAGAATAGAATCTAAAGTTCCTAATTCAAAGTCTCAGACTCTAACCACTAGGCAAAAAAACAAAAGGTATTCTTGTTATTAAATTAATATAATTAAGGGCCAGAAGGGGCCTCTATCATCTAGTCCAGGGGTAGGCAATCTATGGCACGTGTGCCGAAGGCGGCACGCGAGCTGATTTTCAGTGGCACTCACACTGCCAGCGTCCTGGCCACCGGTCAGGAGGGCTCTTCATTTTAATTTAATTTTAAATGAAGCTTCTTAAACAATTTAAATCCTTATTTACTTTACATACAACAATAGTTTAATTATGTATTATAGACTTATAGAAAGAGACCTTCTAAAAATGTTAAAATGTATTACTGGCACGCAAAACCTTAACTCAGAGTGAATAAATGAAGACTCGGCACACCACTTCTGAAAGGTTGCCGACCCCTGATCTAGTCTGACATCCTGAATATCACAGGCCATAGAAATTCATACAGTAGTTCCAACATTGGAGGCAATTATTTTTTCTCACTACATAAATACACATTATTCAGCCTAATAACTTCTGGTCAAACGAGAAAACGTATCTTTTAGAAAGACAACCATATTCCATCTACAGACTTCATACTGAGTACCTGGAGCTATATTCTAGCCATATCATACCATAATCTTAGGAAAGGGGTTGTTGCTAACTGTGGATTGACTAGAATCCCCTTAGGAGACTAATGCCACCATATCATCATCATGTTTCATGGCATCAGCCATTATCTAATTGACAAGAGTCAAGAAATTACTTATTTTGTGGACAAGTTATTCCATAATTCTCCATTATGGGTTTTCTTGTAGCTTCCTTTAAAAATCTGATACTGGCCACTGTCAGCGGCAAGATACTTAGCTAAATGGGACGTGATCTGATCCTGTATGGCAATCCCTGTGTCCTGGGTAAAGGGTTTCTGCTGTGCTAGATTTTAATGAAGCCTGATAGATAAAGTTTGAAATCCGATCTAGTAAATATCTTAACAATTGTATCAGTCAGAATAGATCAGAAATCAGTTTATAGACATGGCTTTGATTTGGATTAAGACAGAAAGATACAGAGTAACAAACCAGAGGTAGATATGATTAGATAACAACTATCCTGCAATCATGCATTCTACCACTAGCTATTTTACCATGCCGGGAGTCAGGCATCCTGTTCCAAAAGGTGAGAGAATATAATTTGCATCACAGGTGTGATCATTTCTCATAGACTGTACAGAGTCGTCACCATATATAGGCAATATAACTAAGAAGACATGTTAGGTGAAGAATTAAACTTTTAGCCTTTGAAAATGCTTTAATTGGGTTTAATACCAGAGTCTAAATGACCTTATGAAGAATGCAAAGCTTCAGGAAGCAATACTTAGAATAATATCACTGTTACACAGCAACTTTCATCCCATAGAATCTCAAACATGCAGACAGGAGTTACTTACCCACAATTGAAATGTAACCCACTCTGGATGTCAGTTCATTTGATGCTTGTTCACTGGTCCAGTGGATTCAGTGCATGGGATTGGCTGATGTAGTAATTAACTCAGGTTTACTTGTTAAGTGGCATTTGAGATACCAAGGTGATAGGCATCTTAGATATACCCCTAACAGCTGGAGAGATGGACACACACTGCAGATAGATAAGATTAAAAACTCCAATGGAAATTAAAGAGACAAGATTAGGGGGCAATTATGGCTATCAAGAAAAACTATTGACATTTAATGTGTACAATTTTTATTTGGCAAATACAAGGTCCAGAATTAAGTTAGTGGAAACTATATTATTCTGGTCCAGAAATCCAAGATATAATCTGTCTGTGATTTATCTGGTCTGTCTGCAAAACACTCATCACCATGACATCTGATTAGCACACCTTGGTTACAATGATGTGCCAGTGATGTTAGGGAAAGCCTTATTTACAACCCTCACTTTTTGACTCTTCTTGCAAATAACTCTTTGTTTCCAAGCAACTGGAGTGTAGTGTATCTCAAGTTCAGGAAAAAGGACCCAGTTGCATGGGAGATTTCGCTCTCCAGATCCATTGAATAGAGTAATTCATTTTCTGTTCATCTCATTCATAAAGGTAGCTGTATAGATCAGCCATAGTATATCATTTTATATGATCTCTTTTGCCTCAGAAATGGAGCCCTCCTTCCTCCTTTAGATAAAAGCCAATGATATTCAACTCTGAATTGCAGTCAACCAGACCTGTGGGCATAAAGCTCCCTGACAATTTGCCTGTGCCCTGATCATGTATTTCTGCTACTTGAATCAAGCAAGAAATGAGAAGGAGGTGGGGTCTATACAGGGGGGGCTGCAGGCACCAGCGCAGCAAGCGCCTGCCTGGGGCGGCAAGCTGCGGGATGCGGTCTGCCGGTCGCCCTGAGGGCGAGCAGTCAGGCTGCCTTCAGCGGCATGCCTGCGGGAGGTCCCCCGTCACCGAGAGGCGCCCCTGCTCTTACACACCCCAGATACTCTGTCCAGCACCTCCCAAATACCATCTCCCAGTACACACACACCCCTCCAGCACCTCGAAATACCCCCTCGAGCTCACCCCCCCGCCCCGCAGCAGTGTCCTCTATGAGGGAACTTGAAATACAGGTGGGGTCACCCCAGATACAGTTGAATTTTAAAGGCAGGTGTTTCTGTTCTCCTTCATGGTGTGACCGCAACAGGGCCAGGCTCTGGAAGTCTTAATGAGCTACAATCCCAGCTGGGTCCCCAGAGGGCAGTTCCAGGAGGGCGGGGTGATTCCCTGCACAGCCTGGGCAGAGGCAGTGTTGCCCTTTTCTCTCCCCTCATTCCGAAGGCTTGACCCGGACCCATGACACAACGTTGGGTGAGCTGGGTACACGCTGGGAAAAGCCCTGAAGCCCCCCACTCAGGCTGGTGCAGAGAGGGGAGCAGAGCCCGGAGGCCTCCAGCCTGGCTCTCTCTCTCCTTCCCCTCTCCACCTACTACCTTGTGTACCCCGCTGCGGCTGGGCTGAATCTCGCCTCAGGGGGCCCAGCCGAGGGACACCCCGTCTCTCTCTCGCTCTCCCGGGGGTCTCTCCCGGAGTCAGGGTCATCGTCCACTGACGGAAGAGGTGCCTGGCGGTTGCGGGGAGTCTCGCTCGCTCAAGTGGAGATGACTCCGTCCAAGGCAGAGTGGCGCCTGCCGACATTCCCCGTTCCGGCAGGGTCTGTCCACCAGCTACCTCGTCCCTGGAGCGCAGGGTCTCGCCTCTGCCCCACACGGAGGGAGCCCTCATTGCTCAGTGTATAACAGGGGGGTCGCTTAGCCTCCTGTGTAACACGAGCAAGAGCCTTGTGTCCGGCAACTATAAATGGGAATGGTTCCCCCCAGGCTTTGTCTGTGGGTCCGGAAGCCCGGGAGGGCGCCGCCCCTCACTCCCAGGCTGGGGTGGCCACATGGCCGGAGTGAGACTGCTGTCTAGCCCTGTCCACATGGCGGGCAGAGAGGGGGACACGGGGGCACACACCAGAACTCCTCACCTGTGATATAGGAGCACAAGCCCCATGGACTCTCTCGCCCTCGGTTTTACAATTGTTCTTCTCTTTTCTTTCTTTTTGTGTATGTTTTTTCTTAATAGTTACATTTTTACCTTTTTAATATATTTTACTTATATTTCCTTTTTGATTTTATTGTTGTTTATATATATTTTAAGTTTCATTTTATTTTATTTCCCCTTTTATGGCTTTTATGTATTTTACAATTCTTTTATTTTTCAATTTTTATTATTTTACTTTTTTAAGTCTGTTAATATTTTTGTATTTTATTCATTATTACTATTTTAAATTTATTTTGTACTTTTTATAAATGTATTATTTTTTCTATTTTTTAATTCTACTTTATGTGAATCGTATACTCTGTTGTCCAGTCATTTGGGCTCCTATCTTCTCTCACTCCAGTGAGGACCTTCAGCCTCTCCAACCCATCATGGTAGTCATGCGCTGCCCCAGCCAAGTCTCTTTGTCCCCTGACTCCAGCCAGACCCTCCACCACCACCATTCTGATTGGCAGTAATTCGGCGGCAGGTCCCTTAGTCCCTCTTGGAGCGAAGGACCTGCCACCGAAGAGTGGAATGGTGGGATTGCGCTGCTACGGCGGAGTCAGGGTTTTTTTTTTTTGCCACTTGGGGCGGCAGAAAACCTGGAGCCGTTCCTGGGTCTATAATACAGTCTATAATTCCCTACAGCATGCAGCATCCTGGTGTTAACTCCATTCACGTCATTGGAGTTATCCCAAGGAAAGGATCTGGCCCAGTGTATAGATCTTGGAGACAGACCAACCATGGAAATTCAGTTCTGGATTTTTAACTCATCTCCATCCGTTGCTGGAGACAGTTTAGATTGTGGGATGGATGTTAATCCAGTGTTAAAATAGGGAGGGAACTGTGAATTTGGGGTTTGAATTTAGATCCACCCAGTGTTCTGATTCTGAACTCACCTAAAATTCAGAGGGATTCAGAACGGGTTTATAACTCAGGGCCATTGAGCCTTACTTTAGTATCAAGAAAATGGACTGAAGTAATAATTAATAATAGAGCGAAAATATATGATATATGATTGGGACAAACCAGAACAGCTTCAGGAAGGATAAAGCATGCCTCTCTAATCTATTAGCATTCCTTGATCATATCAGCAAAATAGTGTGTAAAGGAGAACTCAATGAGAGCAATTATTTGCACTTTCAAAAAGCCTTTGACAAATTCCCTCCCAAGAGGCAGTTAAGGACATCTGAAAATCATGAAGTCATGGATAAGAAACTAAGAGACAGAAAACAAATAGAAGGAATAAGAAGTCAATTTTCAACCTGGTGAAAGGTTAACAATAGCATGCAGCGAGGTTTAGTACTAGGGCCTGAGTTTCTTAATCTATTTATCAATGATCTGGGGGAAGGAGTGCTCAAAACCAACAAAAAATTATTTAGGTGAGTCAAGGCTAGAGATGACTGAGGACATTCAGAGGAACCTAACAAAACTAGATGAATGGACAGCACTATGGCAGATTAACTTCATTGTTGACAAATTCAAGATAACGCACACTAGGAAGAATAACTTGGACCACATATAAACCTCCGTGGGTTCGAAATGAACTGTAACAACTCAGGGACAAGACCTGTCAATGGATAGCTCAGCGATAGCTCAGCAAAAATCTCTGTGCACACTGCAGGGACAGTCAAAGAGCAAATAATGTTAAGATGCATAAGGAATGGGATAGAAAATAATACTGACAATAATGTAATGACATTATATGCATCAATTGGGTGCCCTCACATGGAATGCGCTGTTCAGTTCTGGTAAAAAAAAAAGATAGTAGAAATAGAGGGGAGGGGGTGTAAGTATCCAAATTTTCCAACAAGTCAGAGAAGTTCAAAACCAAGGGTTTGGTCTGGGATCATCTCTCTTTTTGAGGCATGTCCTAACTTCTTCAGATATATGCTTGTTTTCCTCATATTTATTCACATTCTATTTTTTCATAAAAGTCTTATGTACATATAAAAGGCAGGAAAAGCACTTTTGTGTGCGTGTGTGCAGTGTGTGTGTTTGTGTATGGAGAAGTACATCCCTTCATCCACATTGGGGCTGTGAAAAGAGTACCTAGTGAAACCCCAAATAGCATGAAATTTACCTTATTTGGATTTCATTCCAAATAAAATTGGTCCGTGTTTGAATCATTGAAGTTCACAAATTTTTCAGTTGAACCTGTGGCTGTTTTATTTATTTTTTAAATCGAAATCACATGAAATTTGCAGTTTCTCATAGCTTGGTCACAGGAACACGCAAAAAGCAGCAGTTTAGAGCCATGTTGCACTTGTGTCAGGGTTTGTCTGAAACCAAAAATCAAAGATGGAGTTTGATAGGAGGGTTGCATAGGACAAGAAAAAATAGGAGATTGATAACAAACTAATCTGTCTATCTAGGTACTTTTATGGCTCCCATGACTGTAGCATCTGAGTCCCCTCTCCTGCATCTCTAACCGATTTTATCCTCACAACCCTCCTGTGAAGTGAAGAAACATAATCCCCATTGTACAAAAAAGTATCTGAGGCACAGAGATATTAAGGGTAAAATTTTCAAAAGCACCTATTGACTTAAGAGCCTAAATCCATTTTTTAAAAAGTACCTAAGTCGCTTTTGAAAGTGGGACTTTGACTCCTAAATCTCCTAGGTTCTTTTGAAGGTGTTGCCCAACGTGACTTGTCCAAGGTCACACGGGAAATTTATGATTTATCTAGAAATCAAACCCAACTCTCCTGAGTACCAAGCCAGGGCCCCCTCCACTGGGTCAGGCTAAATAAATCAGACTCATTTGACAAAAGTAGGTGAAATTGAAAGAGCGAGAGAAAGAGAGAGTAAGGAAAGTGGCAAGTGTGAAATGAAAAACTGCCATGATAAAAATGATACATTCTCCAGGCAGCACTGTCCCCAACCTTGAGAAACCTGTAAGTAGAACATTACTTGGCAAGGATGAAAGCTATTAGCTAAACTTGTTCACATCGATATCTTTCCAGGTCAGAAAATTACTGTCCTTTCTTTCTTTCTTTTTTTATTTTGACTCTCAAGTGGGTTACTGTATAACTTCATATATCTGATTAGATTAGATTAATTGGCAAAGAGATCCCTGAGTTTTATGTGTACAATACAATATCACTCTTTCTCACCCATGGTGGAAAAGCCCACAGAAATAAGCTGAAAGATCTCAGTCTGCTAAATGCTATGGGCTAGGTTGTAGTTTTAAGCCATTGGCCATGCTGGAAAAGCCATATTACAGTAGGTTTGCCTGGAAAAATTCAGAGTGGCTCGGGCAGAACACTCCAGGGCAGGGGTTGTAGGCATGGTGCACGCTAGAGTGGGAACTCCATTCCCTTATGAAAGGGTCCAGCCAGCTCCTCCGTCCCCGACCCTGCTCCGCTCTGCCACCAGCACTAGTGTGGTGCACTGTCTAAGTCCCCCATCCCACCCTGTTGCCACCATGCACAGGGGAAACCAAGTGAGTGAGTATTCATCACCTCTCCTCAATGTGCACTCAGACAGGGCCAGTCAGGCCCTATGCATGTAAAGCAGCATGTTGAGGTTCTCATTCAGGCAAAGCTCCTCAGTGGGAGGTTTTGGCCCATAGATACCACTCAGGAACACTTTGTGGGTTCAAGCCATTGAGACCACCAGCTCAGTTCCTATAGACCAGTATTAGGCCATGAAATGGGAGTGACTTTCAGTCAATACCCCAACCTGGCTGAATTCAACCCAGTGACCTAGGTGTGGTCTATACTAGGAGCCTCTGCAAGTATAGTAATATTGGTTAGGGATCTCTCTTTTTTTTTTTTTTTTTACATTTTTATACCAATACAAGCCCTAGTGTAGGCACAGTTATACCATTATAAAAGTGCTTTTGCCAGTAGAGTTTATTCCATTCAGGGCTTGTCTACACTGCAAAGTTGTCAACAAAACTTTTGCCTTTCGCAGGTACTTAAAAAAGCCCCCCCATGAAAGACAAAAGTTTTGCTGACGCAAGTGGCAGTGTGAACGCAGCTTTGTCGGCAGGAGCGCTCTCCTGCCGACAAAGCTAACGCCGCTTGCGGGACTGGAAGTGCCGACAAAGTACCGAAAAAGAGCGTTGTCGACACAGCCTCGTCATTAAAAGCTGCACGGTGTCGACAAGCCCTCAGGGAACTGCTATAAACTATACTCTTTTGCCAGTATAAGCTGCGTCTACACTATGAGGATTTGCTGGTACAGTTAAACCAGTATAACTATACCAGCAAATCCTTTCTAGTGTAGACAAGTCTTACATGAAAAAGGTTTTATGTCCTGACACCAATCCCCTGAGCCATCCTATCACCTCCCTGAAAAGTCTGTACGTTAGCCCCTAAGAGAACATTGTGCTGTCGGTTTCTGCTATCCCGTCCTTGTCCTGCCGCAGTTCACGTCCCCAGGTCAAAGAGACGTGGTAAATAATGGAGTGTCATGTTTGTCTAATGGATTTATCACTACTTACCAATGCAGCTTCATCAACAAAAGCAGGGGGAAATCAATGAAGAGACAGCTAAGTGAGCAGCACAACTCGGCATTTATTGATAGTCTTCATGTTTTTTATCTCCAGGCAAAGTTGGGAACTGAAATGTGCCTGGAACACTGCTTCTGGATCCGTCTGCAGCCTGGGGGAGAGGGGGAGGAAGCACAGACTCGGCTATTTTGGGCGTAGTGTTCTTTCATCATTGTTCATAGGCATTAAGAGCCTGAGCCATATTGAAATTAATGAAGACTCCCATTGATTTCAGCAGACTTGGGATCAGGCCCAAACAGGACAAGCTTTCTTTGGGAGATGAGAGTGTCTCTCTGCAATGATGGGCCATCCTGCTCCCCCCCAAGGACAAGAGAAGGGGCAGTTTGGGTCTGTTCCTGAGTACATTGCCACTGAAGTCAATGGGATCTGCATGTGCTCTAAGAATGAGACCCAATAAAAGGAGAGCTGTGTTAGACTATGAAATTGTCTATCTGAAGGATGTGACTGAAGCCCTCTCTCTTGAGTCATTTAAAACTAAACTGGACAAAGAAGTGGACAGTATATGGAAGTGAAAAATTGTGCATTGCGAGAGGGACAGATTTTTCTATTGCAAATAAGATTTTAACCTTGGGAAAAACTGACAGAACTCCCATCAAAGCAGCAATAGGAATAGCACCCACTTATCTGGCCCTAGGATTGGTTATAAAATGTTTCCATAAGCTCCTACAAATACTTTTAAATAATTCATTTGATCCTTTGTTTATTTATTTATAGTTTTGATGACCTTATACAATAACAATCCTTCTATACCACCATCCATCCAAGGCTCTCCAAGGGCTTCTTTCAGCCTGACAACACGTCCCTGAGCTTTGCTAGATATGGAAACTAAAGCACAGAGAAATGAAATAACTGTGTCCAAAGTTACCCAGTGAGTCAGCGGCAGAACTAGAAATATACTGGTGATGGTCACATTAGAAATTGGATGAATGGACAGAACAGAACCCAGGTGTCCTGGCTTAAACCACTGGATGAGGTTTCTTCTGATGAAGCTGTGACACGCATCAGAACAGGAATCAGCCATATGCACACAGTAAAGCTGCACTGGGACTGTATAGCTGCACTTCCTAGATGGTTTATAGGGTTCCTTCCTGGATTCTTTCCCTACTTTGACTCCTCTCTCTACCTGATCCATGTTGTGAATCTATCTTCTCAACCGGAGAGGGGGTGCCCTCTAAGAATCATAGAATTATCAGGGTTGGAAGGGACCTCAGGAGGTCATCTAGTCCAACCCCCTCCTCAAAGCAGGACCAATCCCCAGACATATTTTCACCCCAGTTCCCTAAATGGCACCCTCAAGGATTGAACTCACAATCCTGGGTTTAGCAGGCCAATGCTCAAACCACTGAGCTATCCCTCCCCTCCATTTAAATGCTTATGAGACTGAAGTCTTAACACACCATTGAAATGATGGGGACAATTCACAGATCTCACAGCTATTGTTTCAGACAGACTCAGAGTTCTCATACCATCACTTAGACATTGTTAACATTTGAGAGGGCTGTCCATTTGCACTAGGTTTTCCAGGGTAACTAACACTGGTGGAAATGAACTGGTCTTAGTAAGCTTCTTCCCTGGCAGCACCAAAGTTATAAAACTTTCCCAACGTCCCAGAATTCAAATGGTGAGAGTCGGAAGGGAGGATGTTTCAGGTGATTGTTTGGCTTTGTTGTTCATGCAAAGATCTCTATCCTTGAAAAGCATGCTGGCTAAAGGTTTATTTAGCAGGAGCCTCTGCATGATGAGATTTGTATCAGTTCATTAGGCACATGATAGGATTAACATCAACCCTTCCTAGGCAACCAGAGATCCTCTGCTTGTAATAGACACTTAGGAGCTCCTTGCTTATTTAGCTGGTATGTTCTCCACTCTGCTCCTCAGCCCTGATTTGCAGGGGAATACTGACTCCGTATTCTTCCAAGCACTGCTCATGCTCTTCCACAGATACACCTAGGCCAACCTTCTGCAGGGACTTGCCCATGGTGAGATTGGGAATTTAGATGGAGAGTTTCAAAGCTGCCTAAGCGATGTGGATGCCCAAGGCAGCTTTGCAAATCTCAGCCTCCCTCCCTATATTCCTATGTTCCTACGGTTCCCAAGACAATCCTCAACCCTGATCCTGGAGGAACTGCCCTCCTTCAGGGTGAGATGGGAATTCGGTTTAGGGCCAGATCATCAAATGGTGTCAATCATTCTAATTCTATTGCAGTGAACGTCCCTTCGGGTCAAGTTCTTCTTTTGTTTTCTCACATTGCTTGACCATTGGATCTTAATAATGAGATAGTGATTAAGAAGTGAGTCATGCCACCTGAATCTATGGGTCCATATCATCAGACTGGCACTGGAAGTGGTGTAGTCCTGCTGCCCGGCGTTTCTACACCCTCACATGCCAAACAGTTGTATGCCTTGAAAGGTCCTTCTGTGCAACTGTGGAGATGGACTTGGGGCTGAGCCTGGGCAGTGAATTCCCTGGCTGACCACCCTTCCTACCTCCTCCTGTCATGGGGGGTGTAGAATCTGCCAAAGTGAATGAAGCTCTGAGGCTGCAGTAACAGCTTCAGAAATGGACCTGAGGGTCTGGGGAGGAATTTGTACTGCCAACCTGCCTCACAGCCCATTCACTCAAGCTATGCATCCGCCCAGTATCCAGTGGGAAATAATCGTTCCCTAAGCCCAGGTTTGATGGTCCATGCAGCCCTGGCTCATGGGAATAAGAATCACTCTGATGCCTCCTGTAACCCCACTCATGCCCCCATGATGCCCTCAGTGGCCAAGAAATCATCCATCAATGTCACATTTCCTCTTGGGTAGTCCTAGATCTTTCAGGCAACCAAGCTGAGAGTGGAAGGTAATTTTACCAGTCACCCCTATTCTACCAAGAAGGGCCTGACAGCAGAATGGGATTGCCTGGAGCAGAGTAGGTCTGTCCAGGCTAATTCAAGAAGAAACAAGACAGTTATATACTGTCGGTGCCATTGCCCGAAGACAGCTTGACAAAGCAACTGTGTTTTTTTCAGTCATTATTCCTGTAAAGATAGGAACAAACTTGTCCTCTCCTTGCATGTTGAGAAATATTGTCTGTAGTTTGTCTTCATCACCATGCTTATCTTGAAGACCCCTTAGAAAATGAATTACTAAGTAAACAAGCAGATGATGAATTAATATAAATATGTATCTAGTTAATCTGGGATACAAGGAGGAAGCTATCAGGGAAATAGATGTATTGGTTCTGAGAACACTGGGAGCATCACAGAGGATGTGTAAAGTGGCTCTGGGAACCTCCCCCATCTTCTTAGGATCTGCAAAGGGTGGGAGGGTTGTATTTGTCATCTTGTACAGTGACTTCAAAGAGAGTTATGATGCTAGCCAGTTGTAAAGAAGCACATTGGACAGTTATAATGTCTAGGGATGGATTTGTCCTTGCAGATGCCCCATTGACATATATGGGATGAGGTGGATGGTGATGGAAGCTCTACCCAAGCTTGACCCAAGGAGAGGGCTCAGAAACAGGAATGAGCCCAAGCTTCAAAATTCAGGCCTGAAGGTTTGGGGATGTTTGGCTCTGGGGTTCTGGTTAGACTGATGACTGGGTAGGACTTCTGCAAATGCGTTTCACATCAGTTGACATTGGGACTTAATAAAGTAGTCTTCGGTCTCCTCTGCCTTCTAATTAATTGCAAACCATGTGCATTCAAGACTACCCTGACTTAGGTTGTCAGAACACCCTTAGACACTGGTACAGCGTGGTGATCCCACCTGTATTGAACATGTGCTGCTAAGAAGATGCTGTATCTCCAACAGCCATTAGACACAGGAATCACCTAGTCAAATCCTCTGGCCTGTGTTATCCAGGTGATCAAACTGGATGGTCATAATGATCCTTCCTAGCCTGAAAAAATAGAAATCTAACAGGAACTTGCTTCTTCTTGCAGAGAGAACACTGTTTGGAACTGACAAAACTCAACCGAAATGAGAAAGTAAGTGATCTACACTCCTTTTCATACCCAGATAATAATAATACCACAGTGTTTTTCATGAGTAGAGCTCTAAACACTTTACAAAGGAAGTCGCTATCAGGATCCCTGGTTTACTGATGGGGAAACTGAGGCACGGAAAGATGACGTGACTTGCCCAAGATCAACCAGCAGACCAGTGTCACAGATCTAAGAACAGAACCCAGAAGTTCTCATTGCCAGTCCCATCACTAAAATACAGAATCACTATTTTGTCACCGTCCGATTGTCTTTATCTGGGCTATGCATAGTTGAGGCTAGCTGGAATTGTCCCTGGCCGTAACAGTTCAAAGCTGCAGCTTTGTGTCCTTGTCCTTATGAGAGTTACTTGCCATCTCTTTGCCCAGTCTGGTATTATCATAGAGCAAACAAACAAAAAGACACAGGCACTGCTTACAACTCACTTTGGCTGCTTATTGAAGTCTGGCCGTTCTCCATTACGTCCCTCTTCATTATGGATACAGATAACAGGCTATCTCAGGCCTAGTAGCTTTATCCTTAGGAGATAAAACTAATCTGTGTGCTTAGATCAGCAGCACTGTTTTTGCCTAATCAGACTTCAGAAGACACAGCGATTGCAGAAACACAAAAATGAAGCGGGGGGAAGGGGGCAGGGGAGAGCCCACACTGAGCAGGGCTCCCTACTCGCAATCTAGTACACCTGATTCCCTGCAAGAGATTTTCAGAACACTGTTCATTCTATACCTTGCTTCAAAAGAAAGTTATCTTTTTACAAGGTTGATTCAATTAAAATAAATAGATAATGCATATTTTATAACTAAGCGATAATCAAGGTCCTGGGTTCAGGATAGAAGAGCCCCTCATGCCCAAACCTTGGCTTGGACAAGGGGGCATTTTGCGTAAAGTGTATTTCTTTTACACTTGGTTTCTTCTGTTTTCCCCAGTCTGCTCCATCTTTCAGTTTCTCCTCCCAATAAGATGCAAACCTATGCGTACAGCATCTGGTGCAACAGAGCCTCAGTCTCATCTGCAGCTGTTTGGCACTACCCTAACACAGATAATAAATACACTAAGGACAACAGTGTTCAAGTTGGAGTCAAACTTCTAAACCCATCCTGTTAGAATGGGTTGGGATGCATGCAAAAAGAGTTTGTGCATCCCCTAATTTCAGCTAGAGATAGGCTTATACCAAACCCCCAAACTCAAATACACCTAAACTTGGTTGTGTAGAGAGGAGGCTGAAGTCCAAATCCTGATCCAGATTTGAATTTCACAAACATCTCCCTGTCCTTAGAGTGGGATGACCTAAATCTAGTGATGCAGCCCCCCGCCTTGATCTTTGTCTAGCTGAGGAATTGACCCTGCTCAAGATTCACATTTTGCCAATGACTCCTATATTTGTAATAGGGTAACCCAAACCCCCAGGAATCTGACCACCCTCAGATTCTAGAGTGAACAAAATCCAGATCTGACTCTCTTAGTCGTCTTCCTCCTCAATGTCTTTCCACACACAACCCCCCGCCTCCCGCTCCTTCACCTCATGCCATTGCAACCTGCTCTGAATCCAATCTGAGGCTGTAGAGTTATTTAAAAAAACAGCTTATAAAATCTATGGCTTGATATTGATTTTGGACATCCAGTGAACTAAGACGAGCATTCTGCACTCAGGTCCCCAAAAGCTGCCATGTTCATCTCTTCTCTGGGCACTGCATAGTATTGATCCCCATGTTTGTGTCACATGAATGATGGATTATCACATATCAAATCTTGCAGTATTCATTTAACGCCTCTGAATAAAACATTACTCACAGATTAACTGAGCAGTTTTAAGTGAACAACCATTTTCATCTGTTTTAAATTTTCATGGGTACTTTTCTGGAGAACAAGTACATTGTTAATAATTGAAGGGAATAAGACCTTGCTAATCTCTTTGTATTTTAATAAGGTCCTGCTGCACCCCAGTAATTTGTTTTTCAAATCTTGGCATTTATAAAAATTCATTAAATTTTCTTTCCCTCCCTTTGAAATTAATAATTCTGAGGTTACGTGAAAAGAAATAATTGTTTGTGAAACAGAGAATGGGGATTGCATAGAATCCAAAGAGCTATAAATGTGGATCCATGATGCACTGAAAGGGGTTGAAGAAGACGATCTTTCAGTGGGAGCAGACAGAGAAGCACTGGAATAGAATGTTTAGACACAGAGAAGGATGGAGAGATAAATACAGGAGACAAAGAGAGATGAGAGTAGGGGAGCAATTTAGACAGAGGCAGATGTGGAGATAAAAACAAGATAGAAAGAGAAATAAATGAGAGATAGCTAGCTAGATGTGTGTTTGTGTGTATATATATATATACACCTGTGTGTGTATAGATAGATAGATACACCTGTATCTAATCTATCTAACCATATCCATCTTTCAATCTCATTCTGTCCTATTTTTATTCCTACATTTTTTCTGTATCCCAGTGCCTTATGCAATTGCTTCCCTTAAATATCTCTTTGTCTCCTGTTTCTCTCCATCCTTCTCTGTATCTCAGTGTGCCATTTAAGTCTCCTTCTCTCCCTGTTGAGAGCTTCTCAAGCTGTGATTCCACAAAATCCCAGTTCTCTGCTCCACAAACAATTATTTCTTTTCATACAACTTTAGGATTTTTCATTTCAAAGGGAAAAACAATGTACATGATTTGTTTTATCAGCATCAGCATGTAACAAATAAATGACATAGGTGCAATATGACAAATACACAGATACATACATAACTGTACACACATACACAGTCTTACATACCCATTACACAAATATACACATACTTAGATACACACATATACATACGCACCCATACAGTGAGTTGGCAAATGTTGACATTTTTAGGGTGAACTCTGTGTGCGAGTGTGTACGTGCATGCATGTGTATTTGCAGTGTGTGTTGTGTTACAGTGTCAGGGTAATTGCACCTATATTTCCCGCTCAATGGTCCGTTGAGGACACCCACTTAAAGGTTTCTGACTCCCAGACGTCACTGTTCTTGGGCAGAGATCCACATCTCACTCCCTTCTGGCTAGGGGTTTTTAAGGCTGCATAGCTCTCTGCCTTACACTGTAATATCCCCAGCAAGCCAGTCTGCCAGTTAGGGTAGCCCCATGCTCTGTTTTTTTTCTCCAAGGGCTCTGACCAGTGTAGTACCAGCAGTCCTAGTTACCACAAAGCTCCTATTAAGCAAGCACATTTATTCTTAAGGTAAAACCATTACAGGGAAAGCATCTAATAACAATAAAAGAACCTACACACATGCTAAAAAGCTTTCCAGGGGTCACCCCCAGCTCCAGCCCAGGGCTTTGGTAGGGGTCAGTCCTTCAAAGCCCACAACGAGGGTTTTCCTGTGGTTACAGGTTCATATCAGTCTTAAAATTGGGAACCAGAATGAAGGCTGGGCAGATTAGTTGTTTCTTTATACAGCTTGGGCCTTTGATCTCCTGTCTCTGGGAACAGGTAATCACCAGTCAATGACCGCCTTCTCAGGGTGTAGCTTCAAAAGGCTGGGGGGTTTTTTGGAAACCCAGAGTTGTAGCATTACCCACTCCTCAGAGATTTCCCAGGAAATCTATTTAACAAGTATTGTCTCAAAAATCCTTGCTTGTCGAGCACATTTCTATATAGTCATTTGAAATCTTTCCCAGGTCTCACGTCTATCACATAGTATGTAGTGGGCATGTTCACTATTAACATTTTTATTTTGTTATTATTTATTTAGCACCATAAATGCACCTGCTACTCTTCACACACACACACACACACACACACACACACACAAGACCTGGGTGAAAACTTGGGCCTGGAAATTTTGCCATTAACTTTAGTGGGGCCAGGATTTCACCCGTGGTGTCTCCCACTGTAAGCTTACAGACCAGTATGAAACAGATGAAAACCAGCCCAACAGTTTGGAAGATCAAAAATATGAGGAGAGATGAGTGGTGAACAGGAAATCTGCAATAGAAGATTTCCTGGAAGATGTGGGCTTTAAAGAGAGATTTGAAAGAGGAGAGAGAATCCGAGCATAGGCAGAAGCTGGGGCAAGGAAGGGGACAGGGAAAACACAGGGGACAAGATCTGGAGAAGCAGGGATCTAAGCAAAGATGGAGAAGGGATGTGATCACGGAGTCTGAAAGTGATATATTTTGGGACAAGAGGTCAGTAAAGGGATCCAAGCAGCAAGAGCATGGTCAAAGCAGCAGGGGAGCAAGGTGGCTTTGGCAGCAGTGATAGAAAGAAGGTAGGAGATAAGTGTGCAAACAGACTCATGAGAGACAGAGAGATGCTCATGGACAGAGCAAGAGGGGGTTGGTTCCCTGGCCTCATGTTACAGCAGATTCTCCATTGAGTGACTGTTGCCACGTTTGGAGTCTCAGCTACTCTCCTTCGTACTCAGGCTCTATCACTGTCAGTCCCATATACACCAACTGCGACTTGGCTTGGATGGACTGTTCTGAGTAGCCAGCAGTCAATCCCTCATGTCATAAGCATGAATCTCTGCTCCTCCCAGGGAACCTCTTTGAAATAGGATCTATTAAATACTTGATGGTCATTGGAATGCAGGTCTCCTTTTGCTTTTCTGTCTTGATAAAATCTTGCCAGGTGATAAAACCTATTGCAATGATCCCCGGGAAAAGAAGATAAATTGATGAAGCTGTATTGTGGGAAGGGCGGGGGGAGGGGGAAGGGAGGAAGGGCAGCGTTTGGATTGAACAGCACAGCTGCTTGGACTGAGTGAGTGATTTCATGCAACAAGTTATGCAAACCTGCTATGTGAGACAGCTTAAAACAATTCCACACTAAAGTCTTACTCTAGTGGAAAAAAATCAACTTTTTCTTATTTATAACCACAATGCTGCTGTTGACTGATTAGCTCATAACTGGGAGTAGGAAAAGGCGGAATGGGAACACAAATCAGATTTCTTACTTTTATATAGCTAAACCGAGTTGGACTCGGTCAGTGTTTAGATTGGGCGCCTCGGAGGAAAACCCATTGTGTTACAGGAAATGGTATTGGTGAGCCAGCACCCGAATGGGAGTGGAGTGTGCTTAGCACCTCTTGTAGTCAGGCACTCAGTAAGGGAGTACACCTGTTATGGGGCTGTACTGAAACAATACTTCAGCAGGGTGGTAAAAGGTGCTATCTTTTGGATTAAATATCAGATTGAGTACCTGGCTATTTGTAGTCATTAGGGGTCCCCAAAGTGCAGGGGTTGCTAAGTTCCAGTTTGGGTACTTACATTTTGCCTACTTATTGTCCCCTGGCATTTGAACAGGCTACATCTTCCTTCTTCACATCCTATCCCGAACTGCGGGTAGTGTTGCTGTTAAAGCACTGCCACATTCCATCCCAGAGGTGGCTGCATTTCAGTGATGGGTGAAATGATTCCCATTTTGATATATAAAGAACATTGTATATAAATTGAGTCAGATTCTGAGCCCTGCTCCAGCAGCTTCATACTACTCCAGAGAGACACAGAAGCTGGAAAGCTATATTAACTAGTTTGGAGAGCCAACCATCATACTCATGGCCCCCGGGACACAAATTGTTCCTAGGGTGAAAGGAGCTGTGGCTGGGATGGCCCTGCGTCTGTTCCCTGGCTGCCAGAATGACCTTTAGGCTGCTCTAATTGATGCCCAGAACTGGTGCCCATTAGTGCTAATTATGGCGTTACGTTTTGTGAAATGATCTGATTTTTATCTTGACATGGGGCCAAATTCATCTCTGGTGTAAACTACCCTGAAGTCAATGAAGTAACAGGCAAGAGTAATTCAACCCGAGGTGAGTGGGATTTTCACAGGTGCTCATTGTTGGCCTACCTCTTCTCTCATTGAAGTCAGCAGTAAAACTCCCATTGGCTGGAGCAGTCAGGTGTGGGCTGAGCACATGTGAAAATCCTACCTTATATTTGTATGCATGTATTCTTCTCATTATGTCTCCCCATGAATGCCCTGGCTCTGGCACCTTTAGAAAGCAGAGAACAAGGCTCTCCCATAAAGTGACAAGGAGCTGGCTTCTCCTCCTCCTGAAAGCAAACTGGAGGCCTGCTTAGATCTCTCCATTACGTATTTGTTTAGAGTGGTTGCTTTTCTGCCAGGTCAGCAGTCCCTCCCCTCGTCCCTACTTGTCTCTAAAAGGTATGGATTGCTGCTTTCCCAGAGTCCGGGCCCAGTTGACTGTGACTGATGGCTTTGCCTAGACCTTGAGAACTTCGGGCCAATGGCACATCTCAGAGGAAATAAGGATTTAGCTTTTTTTTTTTTGGAAAACAAATGACTAGTCTGGTTCTCTGCCTCTCTGGAATATAACGCAATCAGGGCTCACACAACCGCTACTCTTACTCCCTGTGACCACAGGAATAATTCAAGCCAGGGCTCAGCTGCAAACCCTTTGTGACTGCGTGACACAAGCTCATTTGGGTTTGAACTGTAGAGTTTCAGTTGCTCTTCCCATTTGGAACCGAGACTTCTTGAAAATGTTATTTTTGTAACAGGCTTGTCCCAAATTGATCTCATTGTGCTGCTGCTCAGCAAATGCATCTATTGCAAACACACACGCTCGCACATGAGATCACAGGCACTCAAAATCCTAATCACATATGCAAACACACACTTCCACTGTCTCTACCCTCTCTCACACACAATTTTATAATCACTCAAACACAATCCCACATACAGTCACAAGCACTTCCACTCAGCCACACATTCTCTCTCATATTTCCAGTCACTCACACAATAGCTCATACTGACACTCACATATGCTGTCTCTCTCTCTCTCTCTCTCTCAAACATACACACACAACAGCCCCCCACCCCCCCCCCCCCACACACACACACACATAGGTTCCAATTCAGCCCTGGGCTAATCAGATGCAACTCCGTTGAAATCCGTGGATTTGCATGCCCTTACAACATCCTCTATGCATACCGAATGAGACACACACAGTCACACACAGAACCCCCCTCCCTCCACAAGCGCTCTCTCAGTATGGAGAGCTCACAAATGGGTTTATTTTATTTTTATTGTATTTAAGCTGGACAAAATTAATTAAGTGAACCTCACTCTGGGATCAATAAAGCAGCCCAGGGATGCTTAGAAACCATGTTACTTTCAGACCCGGTTAGTTTTTTAATATCCCCATTTCCCCAGGTGGATTTTCAAATATGATCTATGGGCGAATGCTGCGCCAGCTGTAACCCTGACAACAGTGACCCAGATGGTAATCAACAAAATGAACTAATTGAATAATGTTGGGTTAGAAGCCAGCCCTTCGCAGAGCCCTGCTAGACCCTGCAGTAACTCAGCATTATTTAAAGACACCAAGTGAACATTGCATTCCCCATCCGATCCCACACCTGGGGATGCTAAGAGAATCTTGGATGGGGACAGTGCAGACAGTGCAGAGAATGGGGAGGGCTAAGCCATGTTGGAGTGCGGGTAGGGCTGGGTCCAGCAGTGAGTGCAGGGGACTTGTTTTAGTGGGGAGTGGGGACAGCTGGTCCCAGTGGGGTGTATAAGGGGGGCAGGTCCTAGTGGCGAGCACAGAGGATCCCAGTGGTGAGTGCGGGGAGCAGCAGCACCCAGCAGTGGGTGCGGGGGGAGGGCGGGCTGGGCTCAGTGGGGAAGGTGAGATGCTGTGAAGCTGCTAGACTAGTGCCTGGGCCCGTGCTTTCTTGATTGTTGAACAGGACCCTCTGCGGTGCCAGGGCATCAGTGGAAGCGGAAGAGAAGGTTGCTGGGAAAGGAGAAGGCATCCATACTTTATGTCATTAATCTTTGGAACCTTCCCTGGCAGCACCAGCAAGGAGAGATGTACTCAGAAAGGAATAGTGAGCAATGGCTGGTGTTGTCACCAGGCAGCGAAAGCTCCAGCTGGCTGATTTATGGGACAAGTAAATAATTCAGCCTGCCCCCGCATCACTGTATTAATTCTGCCTCTGACACTGGGCTGAGATGTGTCAGGGCGGATTGGCTCAGGACAGCTGCCTGACAAGTTCCTTCCCCTCGCATACCCCAAGGGGATGTGAGCTGAGACCAGAGAAGTGGGTAGGGAAGGAATAGGCAGCTAAAGCAGTTGCTAGTGCTGATGAAAGGATTCTCAGACACAGAGATTTTGGGAGATGCAGCCACATGGTGCCCCCACTCCAGCCATCCAGGTTGCCCCTATTCCAACCTTCGGTGCTAGGAAAGTGTTCACCATCCACATTCCAGTTCCACCATGCTTGGGAAACCATCACCAAGGGAGTAATAACTGGAGCCACTGAGGAATCACTTTATGGGGTAAGACTAACATCTCTCTTTTTCCTCCCACACCTGCTTCTCGTTGAACTGGAAAACCTCCCTTCCGTCCTTCCCTATGAAGTGAGTCTTCCCCACTGTCAGCAGCCAGGAAGGGAGAGCAGGCTGGGGGAAGAAGGTTGGGCACTGACTGTGCCTCATTCTACATTGTCCTGCACCTTGTGTAGTTATTTACACCAGTGCCAGGCAGGTGTAGAACACCACTGTTCTCCTCTAGTAGCGCTTTGCACTCACTGTGCACTGACGTAAATGACTGTACATGGTGCAGGGCAATGTAGAAATAGGCCCTGAATCCTGGGCTCTGTAACTAGAGTCTTCACAGGCATCTTCAGCTTTGCTGGTGGATCTGAGGAAGCATTAGGATCCGTGGCATTTCAGTCTTGGCTCAATCTCGGCTGGCAGGCTCATGTACTGGTGCTATACGAGTTGAGCCTTTAAAGCACAAATGTAGTTGAAAAACGGAAGCTGGAAGAATAGCTCCACGGCTTCTGTACTGATCCCCTCCCAGGATTTTCTGGATTGGATGAGCTCTGTTTACAAGTCAAAAGATTATTTGGTTTGTTGGTTTTGTTTTTTTCCCCTCTATCCTCCTGCCCTGAGAACTCAGCCCTTGGGACAAGAAAACCCAGTTTCTCTACTCACAGAGATCCTGCATTTACGTCTTAGGTGGCAGTTTAGCTGATGATGGAGTATGAGGCAGAGCAGAATGCAGCTTACTCTACCACAGCTGTGTCAGCTCTATGGGAGAAATGAGAGCAAAAGCTTGTTTTTATCAGGGAAGAAGGAATCATTATTACATGGGCATTTCTCTGACTGCCAAAACACTCTGTGAAGGTGACGCTTCCTGTCGGTTAGAGCAGAGGACTGAGTCAGGTCTCCGAGGTTCTACTCCTGACTCTGATTTACCTTGTGACCTTGGCCAAGTCAATTCTCTCTCTGCCTCAGATTTCCCCATCTGTACAGTGGGGGCAATGTTCATTACCTACCATATTGCAGGCAGATTGGGATGCTTAAATATTGAAGTCATGTTTGTAAAGTACTGTGGGCTTATGGGATGGAAGGAGAAGAGTGTTATTATTCATTTACTTTCTTCTTTGAGGTGATGCTGGCTTAAAATCAATTCTGACTTTTTTCCCCTATGCATTTTCAGCCTTCAGAAAATCCAGATGCTATTCAGTGTGCCATAAAATTGGGGACCATTCCACATTTCATTACTCTATGCCCCTTGCCTTTCTTTTTCTTTTTTGACAGCAGCCCACCACTAGTTTATTTTCTCTTTGGGCAAAAGAAAATCCAAGCACCTTTCAGAGCCAGAGCCAGTAGAGGTGTTTAACCTCAGGATGGCTTTCACCATCCCACGCAAAGAAAGGATACTTATCAGTATCTCACTTCACAGTTGCATCACTTCTGTCTGGCAGAGCTATAAGCTATTGGGCTATCCAGGATTCCAGGTTCAGGTGATCAGTGAGGAGGATCTAAAATTAGCTCAGCAGTATGAGTAAATTTGCAAAACAGGAAAATCCTTGCAGGAACTGATAATCATATAGGAACCATAATTGGATAAACCAGAGCAGTGCAAGGTAAATGCCAATGATAAGCCTAAGTCAGTTCAACCCTGGAGCATCCATCATTTCATCCATAATAATTCCCACAGATGCACAGCTTCAGCAGTGTCCCTTCCTGTTCAGTGACATAGACACTTGAAGTTTGGACCAAGGGACTGGTTAGTTGCTGAGGCCTGAAGAGCCTGCAGTGTGGTTTGGGCCACAGAGAATGGTTATGAGCCACTGAATAATGAATGCGCCCGTCCTTCTAGTGCACTAGTCCTATTAGCGCATTAGTCATACATACCCCTTTTAGTGCACACGCTCTGCTGGTGCAACAACAGTCCTTACCATTCCTATTAGCGTGCGGGGATCTCACTAGTTTGAAAAGAAGATTAGCTCAAAGCTGCATTCAAAGGTTCTTCTCCCAGTGTGTGTGTGTGCGTGTCTGTGTGTAGAAATGGGAGGGAGGGAGTCTGGGTGGCATCTGACATTTCAAAAAACTGTAAAAAGCCAGAAAGTAAACAAGCTTCATTAACTCCAGCAAAGGGCAACACACTTAGCTGGCAGCTTCTCCTCTTTTCTCTAACTTGCTGCTTTCCCCCCTTATTGTCTAAGGGATTCATTATCATTAATGGCTTCACAAATAGCAGCACAAGCAGAGCTCTGAAATATTTCAAGAATGGGTAATTGGTAATGCCCTCCCATTGGGTGGATTGAGTCTTCCCCTCTTTCTTTCTTGTCCCCTGCTCCCCCTTTTCTCTGATCTGTGTATTCTCTCCCATGGCTTTCTTCCTTGCTCTCTTCTTTTGCCTTACCCTCTTCCTCCCTCATGTTCTCCCTCAGCTGCTCACTCTGCCAGATGCCTCATCGCTTCCACTGCCCAGAGCATTTTGCACAGTTGTTCTCCTGGCTGTTGGGATGTCAGAGATTTGGGGTGGAAAATTTAAATGAGGTGAACCATAAACCAGCTGTTTCCCATTTGCGTCTGTTTCCTGCTGGCCTCAGATAATCTGTACATCCACTAGACGAATTAAAGGGACAAAATATCAATGCCATGCAGAGCCCAAGGTGGCACACAAGGCCCCTCACGTGCTTCCTCCATGTATAACAAAGGGCTGAAGAATCTTAGCCCTGGGGTCCAGTTCAACCCAAGCTAAGCCCGTCCCCAGGGCATGCTCAGGGCAGGGCTGATAGGAAGAGTTATACAAACAGGCTGCCTTTCAGGTGGAGTCCATCTCAGAGCAAAGCAGGTCATGAAGGCATCTGACAATGAAGGATATGAACAGCACTGAAAGACATTATTTGCAGAGGTGCCAAAGAATTTCTGTGGGGTATTTCAGAGCAGGACCATTGTAATGGTACAACATCCTGTCCTAATATTTGGGGCTTTGTCTTATAAAGGCACCTATTACCCCCCACCCTCTGTCCTGATTTTTCATACTTGCTGTCTGGTCACCCTACTATGGCCCAACAGGTGCTGTGCTGCTTGGCATGAGAAAAGAGCTGCACGCTCATACTCAGGCTACAAATTATTTTCCAAAGTGAGGATTTACAGTTTAATGCTATCTATCAAATGGACCTTTCTGTGTACTCTTGCCTACAGAAGGTTCAGCCTCACCTGCAGAACTTGAAGAAAACTCATCAGACAGATCAGTTTCTGTCTCGCTACTAGATTCTGGGAAATTCAAAACTGATAAAGACAACACTTGTTCCTACAATGTGCAATTAAACTGTGGAACTCATTGCCACAAGAAACCACTGAAGCTAAGAACTTAATAGGATTCAAAAAGGGATCAAATAATTATTGGGATATCAAGAATATTCAGCGTTATCATAATTAGTGACAACAGCAGTTTTGGAAGAGTTATTAAACCTTGTGCTTCAGGATTTAAACCAATCTCTATTAGAAGCTAGGACGAGACATAATGTGGGGGGCAGATTATCCCACATCAGCCTATTGTGGGGTTCTTGCCTCTGTTGCATCTGGCACTGGCCACTGTCACAGACGGGATACTCGACCAGATGGACCTTGGGTCTGATCCAGTCTAGCAATTCTTATGTTCCTGTTCTATGACTAATGGCAGCATAAAAACACCAAAATGGGGGCAAAGCATTGCCATTTTTATTTGATACTTACTTTGCACAGATGTAAGTAAGGTTTATGGCAGAGGAGACTCTTGCCCAAGAACTGAAGTTTTATCATCTCCATGGCCTGCGTAGGCTTTCTGTTTCCCTCTACTCTATTCAGTGTCACTCTCATGGTTGTGCCATCTATGGCCATGGTGCATGCGGCACCCCCGACCATGTCACCACAGCAAGCCCTGAGATTATGGAGGCCTGAGAAATTCTCCCATTGACCTGAGACTCAGTCCTAAAGATTGAGGTAATCGGACCTGAGAACCTTTTGTGGTTCACCTGTCACTGCTTGACAAGTTCCTTGCTTCACAAGCCTGAAATGCACTCCCTTCCCCAGCCTCTCCAGGCCACCCTTCATGGTTAATAGCTTTGCTAACTTTATTGCCACTGGGATATTTCCCTCTGTGCTTGAGAATCACCATGGAGATCCCTGATGTGCCTGTGTCCCCAGCACACCTCTTGGCCTGGTATTAATCCTTTTGCAATGTACCACAAAATCAGCTTTAGCTTGGAGGACTGATCAAATAAATATGAAAACTGCTCCCAGAGGAGATAAATATTTGCCAGACATGCAGAAAGAAAAGCAATAATATACCATGTAAGCTACTGGCTTTTATTAGCTCTGCTCCTTTTTCTCCCCTTGAAAAGTATTGCTGCATTGTTATATTAATCTTTACTCTAAAGCAAATTAAAGCAGGGACAGTTGTCAGAGTATTATTAAGAACATCTGTTTAATTAGGGCTTCCTTTGCATCAATTTGAGAGAGCAATGTAAGGACCCTGTTCATCCACTTTGCTCTCTCGCTCCCCAATCCTGCCCCTCCCTCTCTAAACTACGTTGAATATAGGAGGAGGAATGTGTTGTGAATGCAGGTCCACCCGAAACCTCTATCACTGCTTATTGCATTATAGCATCTCCTTTCACATATGATGTCAGCTCTTTCCATCAGTGCTAGTCTGGAGGTGGTGGGGAGGGGGGGTAATGTGTATTGTGAGATTTTTGATGTTCTTCATCTCAAGAGCTCCTATCCCCTCCCTCCTTTCCCTCAGAATTTTATTTTAAATTATAATGAATAACTATTAATTATCATTAGCAATTTGCCATTCCAGATGAGATTTACATCTGAGTATCTCTACGTGGTTTTTACAAATGCTAATGAATCAAGTCTACCCTGTGAGGTAGACTTAGACTCATTTTACAGGGGTAAGTCCTTTAGCCATATGAGGAAGGCAGGGTGATTGCAATCTTCTGACACCTGTTTGTGACCATCCATGGGGATAGGGGGAAAAAAAGCATATTGAGACATTAGGATCTCTCTCACACACACACATCTCTGCAGCATCTGAGTGCCTAGACACTATTCCTTCTGTATTTCTATAGCCTCTTATCCAGGCAGCCAGCAGTGAATTAATCATTATGTCTAGGATCTCCATTCTGAGAGGTATTGACTCTGAGATTCCAAGCTTGTTTGTTACTTGATAAGACTAAACTTCATTGGGGCTGCCCAAGGTGTCACAACAAGCAGTTTAATGAACTAGCTTTCTGAGCTGTGAAGGCCAGAGCTGAGATCTGTACCGTCACAAGCAAAATGCAGCTTGTAGATTCGATTCAACCTAGTCGGTGGGGCATCATGACCATCCTTAGATCACACTACTCCCCAAAAGCACCGAGTGAGAAACAATTGTATGTTCACTAGTGAGATGTGAAACAATACTGAGAAAAGAAAAAGTCCTCCTTCTTCTCAACTCTCCGCCTGCCCCTGGACCTTCACCTGTCTTTGGAACCAAGCTTGAACTAAACCTTTTCTAAGGGTCTGAAATGTTCAGATTACTCATTTTCCTCCTTGCATGGACCCTTCTAGGGCCAGATTCCTCAGTACACATCGGTGCTTTGTGCCTGTGCAGTCATGCAAAGCAGCTACAAACCCAGGATATCTGGTCATTTAAGCAGGCTACACCAAGTCACCTGAGAGATGCAAAGCAGTCAGCGCATATCCATGAAGCTGGCTCTGTGATTCCAAATAGTGATTTCCAGACCAGTTTTGCAGTCTCAGGTGGTTTTGATTATTTAGAAATACTTCTGGGTGTTTGGGATATTCTCATAAACTCAGACTCTGAGCCTTTGCCCTTTAGCCATCATTAGAAGTATTTGCCCTATAATTATGTATTATCTATGTATTATCTGTAAATGCCCAACCACATCACCACCATTTGCCATAAAAGGAACTCAAAGAATACGTTTGCCCTGAAAATTAAAGGGACTAATTTCCAGTTACACGACAGCCCCTTTACACCACTTTTGACAGTGTAAAGGGGTCTTGAAGTTTAAGTAAATTATAGCTACACCAGTTCTCAAGTCCCTTCACACTGGTCTGGTCAGTGATCCCTCAGAGTTCAAGGATGACTGTCTTGGCTAATGAGACCGATCTGGGACCCACAGATCTTGTCACAGTTGGGGCAGACATTTCCCAAGGGAAAGGGGTGGATCTGGATGGTTGAGTCGGCCTCAGCACGTTCTTCCCTCCTTTACCATTTCTCTGTTTCCTGTTGTTTCTGTGGGATCTCAAAATACTGGGATCCTTGCCACAAAGTCCCTTTCAGTTGGTCAAACCCCTTCACTCTGGTGACAGAGGATCAGAAAACTGCTTGGAAACTAGCGCTCAGTGTTGAGTTTAAAATCCAGTCATCTGCCAGGCTGAGGCCCTGAGGTGCTCTGTGACATCTAATTACAGAGGAGTTACCTGGTCTGATACATCAGTCCCTTTATGACGGAAAGCCTCCGAACTGTGCTCGCAAGCTGGCTCTCAGTTCCGATGTGCTTGGTGCTGTTCAGGAGCTGATCCTGTTGGACAGTTCCCCAGGAGCTGGACAAAGCCATAGGCAGACAGATACATAGTCCCCTGGTGGAAGTTTGATCACGTTATAGAACTACAACAGCACAAGCCACAGGGCCCACTCACACATGCAGCACCAATAGTCATCTGCCTCTTCCCCAGGCTACCCCCGTTTTTCATTCTGATTGAATCCCAAGTCTCTGAGCTCAGGTCAGCCTCAAAATTCAGGGTCTTTCTTCTCTGCCCTTTCCCTGTCTCAAACTGTATGAAACAAAACGAAGCTCTGGAAGTGGATATGATTTTTAAAGCGATAGGGCTACATTTTGCTTTGGCTCAACAGCTGCGTCAAACTTTTCTTGGGGAGCTCAGTGGCATCTTGCTCATATCATCATAATCTGGGATTTTCACAGAAACCCAAAGGAGCTAGGCACACATATCCCACTGCATTTCTTCTTTCCCTTGGTTTCCTTTGAAAATCCCAGGCATCAACACAATGGGGCCCCAATCAGGGTTAGGGCCTTTAAGCACTTTGTTGATTAGTATTGCTGTTGCTCCCAAAATGTCCTAATCGCTGCACAGTTAGAAAAAGATAGCTCCTGCTCCGAAGAGCTTCCAGTCTAAAAGGACACACACTCACATACAAAACAGATAAAGGATAGGGGCATGCAAAGCAACACCCAAGCAAAGCAATAGCAGGGGAAAATAGATCTATAGGTTGATGTTTCAAGGGATCTGGTTAAATATATGCTATATCTATTAGAGACAGGGCTGGTAGTGTTGCCTGTTACTAAAGTGCCCCAACACTTCCCATTGTAAGATCCTGTTTTCACTTGCTTATAACATTTCCTCACAGCTCCTAACTATGACTGCAGTGTGTATATGCTATCACCACAGAGCGTCTGAGTATGCTCCAGCCCAGGGCTACAGAGGCAAAGACAGATAGACTTTCCCTACAATTGCTGCTCTGGGGTGGAGTGGGGCCAGGCACTGAAATTGAGAGCAGGAAGCCTGTCTCTCTTGTGCTCTCAATGACATCCAGGCATCACGCAGAAGGAAGCTGTCTGATTTGAACACAGAGGGGATGAAAGCTGGACCAGGGAGAAGGGAAAGGAGCAGATTGGTGAAACTGGAATTGGAGGAGGGGGAGAGAGAAATGTGACTGGGAATTTGAGGAAGGAGACTGGGACTGGTTGGGCAAGGAGATTGGGACTGGGAACCAGTGAGGGAAATGGTTTGGGGGACTGGGAACCAGTTTGTTGCAGGGTACAATGAGATTGGATTAGGAGCTGAAAGGTGCATTGAATGAGACGGTGCCATTATGGAAAAAATAGCATGTGAACATGCAATAAAAGACTTTATCATAATGCTTACACACAAAGGGAGCTGAATTAAAGTTGCATAGGGAACCTTAATTCTGGCATCTCCCAACTGTTGAGTGCTTGATTTTGAAACCTTAATAATGTTCCTTTAACCTAATTTTTGTGTGTGTAATATGAATTATATCAACAAAATCTCCCAAGGAAATGAATGCATTTAAAAGCTAACTGTTAGAGCTTTTCATTCTTTTCCTTCTCCTTCACACACACATTGCCAATCTTAGTCTCAGGGGCTTTCTTTGTGGACAAAAAAGCCTATTTCTAAAGTGCAGACTGAACCCCAGGATTCATTGAAAGAGCATTGGGCCCCTGTAGCCAGCTGAATCATAGCTCTGCAAAGAACAAAAGCGGACAACTGCTAGCAGCAGCTGGCACAGTCATGCCCTTCAGAAATGGAAAAAGCTTGAGCGCTGTGCCCCCACAAGCATTCCTCCTCCGGCTCCATGCATGATACAGCTTGCAGATCCCCCTCCACAGCACATTACATTTCCTCTCACCTGCTGCTGAGCCTCTGGAGGGATTGCTTGGCACACGGTGTGGGTGGATCAAAGAAATTTGCTGTCTCTTGGTTACCTGTAGAGAAAGCCTGAAAGTGAGGAACAAGTAACGCAGCAGCTGACAATAACCACCGGCATAAGTCATCCACCACAGCAGCAGGCACTTGACTCTGTTTGCCTTCTGGAATATGTTTTCCTGCAACAGCAACGCATTTCCCCTTCCTTGGAAGCTTAACTTCTCTCTCTCTCTTTCTCTTTCTCACACACATTAACACACCACTCTACCCCCAAGCTTACATCACACTTATCCCCACAAGTCAAATCTGGAGTGAGATCCCAATGCACCAGCCTTCCTCTTGACCATTTGTTCCACTTTTCTGAGCCATGCTTTATATCAGGTCCCCGCGTGGGTGTTTGCTGGCTGCCAGAGAAGATTGCACTTTCTGAGATGAGGTGCTTTCATACTTTTCAAGGCAGTGATTTATTAATGGAGGTGGGGGAAGGGAGGGGGAGAGCCAGGGAAATTCTCATCCTGCCCATTCTAAACTCTCTCTTCTCTGTACTCCCACAGAAATTAGGTTACATGTTTTGTGACTGAAATAACAAATGAGCCACTGTTTGCACGCACACACGCAATGTGGGAAAGTGCGCCTATTGTGCCCATTTGTGTACATGTAATATTTAGTCCTGCCATGAGTGCAGGGGACTGGACTAGATGACCTCTCAAGGTCCCTTCCAGTCCTATGATTCTATGATGGTGATGATTCTATGGTGACTCACCGATTTGGTACGCCCAGTGAGTGTGTAATTGTGGTTATCTCTGAATGCATACGTTTTTGCTGGCATACCCATTGTATCCATCTTCAAAACTGTAAAGCTGCATGTTCAATAACACCCTACCTAGGTAATGTATTTCCAACACCTCCATCACTTCTCTGTCTTTTCATACACTAGCTATTCTTGTTTGTTGATAATATTGTGATGTGCTATTTACCTCAGTCAGAAGGTTGAAGGCCTTCCCATGCCTCCCCTCCTTTAAGAATTTAACAAATAAATCACTGCTTTGGAATGCAGTTCACTAGAGTTCACTGCTCTGGTAAATGGTTTGCTATAACTCTAAGCATAATGTAGATGTAGCGGTAGGTTAAATGCTACAGTGCAGTGGTCTGAGGACAAAGTCACTGCCATTATATTTCTGACAGGGATGCTAATTGGGTAGCAATGAACAGAAGTGAGAGGTGCAGGAAACACGGGCCCTGATTCATCAAAGTACTTAAGCACATTCCTGATTTTAAGCATATGAGTAGCCCTGTTAAAATCAAAGAGACTGCCTGTACGCTTAAAGTTATGTGCTTAAACACTTTGTTGAGCTGGGGCTTTGGCTGGAAGAAGGTGGGTGTTGTTGCTGAAGGGAGAATGTAAAATCTGAGCTGCTTAGTCAGAAATAATGACAGGTTGAAGTATACAGTCTTTGTTACACTGAGACACATTTTGCTGAAACAGTAGGATTCCATATGCTCCTAAAACTAAATAGTAGACCCCTAGTTGCGCTTAATCCAGGATGCAGATAGGTTAGATGGCTGGAACTGGTGAGGTGGTTACTATAAAGTCTTGCTTGCAAATAAGGGTAACATTGACCAGCCTGCAGCAGGTTGGGTTGCTTGTGGACCTTACAGCTCCACAGATCTCTCCCTCCTAGGAAGTCACACATTATCCCATTTCTGCAAACTGCTGAGCGCTCTCAACTCCCACTGACTTCAACTCCTTGCAGGATTGAGTCCTGTATCAGAAGAAACTACAGCACAGGCATTATATAGCAAGCTAAAAACTTCTGAATACTGTCTGTGGCCCAGTGCTTGGTGTCAGCCTTGGGAATGGGGATAGAATAAGCAAGGCCTAGATGCAAGTTAGGAAGTAAACTCAAACAGAAACAATTTCCTCTTCAAAAGCTACAAATGAATGTTCCTGGGCCAGGAGAAACCTGCCCCCTTTCCCATTAGGGAACAGTTTTATTTAGGTTGGTGGAACCTCCATTATTTTTACAGGATTTTCCTTTATGTCCAGATAAACTCCAGTCGTTCCTTCTGTGTGAGAAGTAGGGACAGAGGAACTGTGGTGGATAAATTCAGAACCTGAGTGAACCTTTACCCAGAGCTCAAGCTGAACCAAACCTTCTTTAGAAAAATAATAATATGATCCTAAATCTAGTTAGAGCCAGTGTTTCAGTTCAGCCTATTAGAAAAATAGGAGCAAGTTGCAAAATTCAGATTCAGATCTGAGTTCCCATTTTGAACACACTCTGAAAGTCTGGAACCAAGTTGTTTGCATTTTCTGGTGATCTCTGCGCATCCAGGTTCTGGCTGGGACCAGAAGTGCCTAAATATCACCAGAGAGCTTGTTCTCATGAAATCCTAAACCCAGGATCACCAATTTAAGACGATCATCTTGTTCTGATCCTTATCCAAAATGAACCTCCAGATCTTCTGAGCTTCCCCCCACCCCTAGCAAATAAATCACAGACAAAGACCCAGGATGTATAGAGGAATCTCCCTAAACTGAGGGATCAGTAGGTGTTTCCTATCTCTTGAGTTGCAGCAAGGGGGCAGCTGCAAATGCATTTCAAGAGTCATACAAAATATAAGTTGTTCCTGGCTGGTGGCAAGAAATAAAGTGTCTGTGAGTCCTGGCAAGTGGGTCTGTTATTATAATAATGCATTAAGCCACTACAGCTGCCTCTTTCCATTCAGCAATGAACAAGGAAAGATGTGCTGTGTGCTTACATAGCATTGAACCAACCGACAGGCCACAAGAACAGGAGATATGTGGCTTCTCATCCAATTTAGGAACATAATTTGGATAATGACTTTCTGTGGATAGGATCCAGATTTCATCTTGTTCCCCACTCAAATGGCTTCATTCTCCTTACAGGAGAGACAGAGAGGATGGTTTCCAAGCAGGGGGGGGAAATGATGCAGCCACTGAATGGACACAGCATGAGCAAGTTCTCCCCTCACCTTGCTCCATCAATGTACCTCAAATCTCACTGAAGGGGCACCCCATGAAAGTGACTCCTCCTGTCCCTTACATGCATTGGTCTCTGCAGAGATTACTAGCAACAGGGTCAAGTAGTGCCAGTTGCAAAGTTGGACTCCTGATACAGAGACTTCTCTGCTAGGATCAGGACTGAGAACTTTAAAACTCAATTCACACAAGCTATCTAACAGCCATCAGATGGTGGCACCTCTTGGCCGCTACTGTCCTGTTATGGATTATGAACTGGTGACCTATCAGTGACAGTGAATGGTTCCTTTACCAGGGAACAATTTGAAGCCCCATAGAGCACCTCGATCTTCCCTTTATAGGCCTGGGCTTAAGAGGTGAATTGCTACAGTTGTATTAAAAAGCCAAACACTGTACATGGAGACCACAAAATCCGCAACAGATCATCTACTAGGTTCTGCTGTTATACACCTGTAGCCCCATTAAAGTTAATGGGTATGTGCTGGGTGACAGAGAGGAGAACCTGCTCCCATATGCACAGGGACTGGAACAGTATGGGCCTGATTCTCAATTGCTTCAAAGCATTTTTCACTTTTTTTGCACAAGTGCAAATGATTACACAGGGCCTGATTCTCATTTAAACAAAGGCCTCTTTACACCTCTCTGGCAGTGTAAAGGGGCCGTAAAGTAGGGGTACATTACATATATGCCACATCAAGGCCCCTTTTTGCTGTGGGAGTGGTGTAAAAGTGTAACTGAAAATTCAGGCCCCAGGCTGCAAGGCAGTGGTGAATCTGGGTTTGATTCTAATCTCGTTTACCCCAACTACAGCAGTGTAATCCCATTGGCTCCAATAGAGCTAGGCTGGATTTACACAGATGTAAGAGAGATCAGAATCCGACCGTACTGCTTTTAGAAATAATGCAGACTAGGAAGGAGAATGGGATTTTCCCAGCAATTTGTTTTAAAAGATAAGTGTAAGATATTGATTGTATTTAAATCTGGGTGGAAAGTGCAGTATAAATATTAGGTATCGTGAAATAGGCCATATCATTTGAGACCTCAAACAGTTTTTTAAATTGTTTCCATTAAAGCTTTGCAGTTCACCTTTCAGCCTTTTTACGATAGGTTTTAAATTCTAATGTGCAGGGAGAGGACTGAGGCAGGTAACTTAAAGCTGCTTCTGCATGGTGAATTCTGGCTGCTGTTATGCAAAGAGTACTCTGTGGTAATTAGGTAGCCCTCTGGCCCATAAGGTTGTGAACCTGGTGTCATAAATGCAGCTGGGCTTCTGGTGTCAGGCCCATGAGGGATCTGTGCTGTGTTTGCTTGTTCTATAGAGATAAACAGTCTAAGGTTAGCATCACCCTGTTAACATAGTAACTGGCTTGCTGATTTGGCCAGGGATGTTCTGATTACAGCTGCTGTGACCTCTATGATCCAGAAAACCCAATCCCAGAGCATGGGATACAACACAGACACCCCAACTTGGGCTGTTCAGAACTCAAGCCTAATTGGTGCTTGGGTGGGAGACTACAAGTTAAAATGCAGGTGTTGCAGGGAGCTGTGTTAGTGACTCTTCCCCCGGAATTAATGACCCAGAATAGTGCTAGATGAAACATGCTGCTAGTGGGACCTTTATGACCAGGGTCACAATCTCAAAGTTTAGGTTCCGCGATTCCAAGGTCCTGATTTCTTGGGGTCATTAAAGATTTCATGGTACTTTTGGCAGGAGCCGCATGTGTCCTGGTTTTATTCCACCTTCAACAACTTCCCCTGCTCTAGTTTCAAGTGGATACAGGGTTCTTCCCTCTGGTCTAAACTGTTTTCTAAAGGCATCTTGTGCTGTCAAACAGCACCTATGTGCCACCCCAGAAGTGGTTGCAGTTTAGTGATGGGTTAAATGATACCTATTTTTTAAAGCTCTTTTGAAGGCAGCTAACTTCAGCAGGAGACTATCTCCTTCAATTCCCTTCTCCTCATCCTTTCGCACACTCTGGTAACTGAGGACTGCTCCAGCACTGGAAGCATGAACACTGCAGAAGGATTGTCAGTCTGCCCCACAAATATGATAGCGGCTCTAACACTCTTACCCCATACCCACTGGCCATATCCCCATAATCTTACAGGACAGGAGTAACCCTAACTCCATGCGGGTTTAATTCCTCTATGCAATGTAAATCCTATTAAGGTGCCCAGATAATGGCAGGATCTTCCCCCCATACTTCTACTCCTGCCAATATTTTGATAGGCCTAGTTACATGCTGCTTAGCTGGTTATAAGCTTTCCTAACAGCTTTCCCAGGACCTTTGACACAGACCCATTTCTCTTTTCCCTTCTCCTAACCTACTATGATTTCTCTCTCCCCATCCCCTCCAACTCTTCTCCCTTTCCCCTTCCAGTCTTCTCCCCCACGTCCTCTCCTCTGTCTCTATCCCTCTCTTTTCCCATTCTCTCTCTTCTCCTGCTCCCATCTCCTACCTGCACCGCATTGAAAGTCCAAGCTAAGTACAGGGGTTAGCAATGCTCTAGCCATCTGGCATCTCCACAGGGATCCCACCTCCCCACACTGAGCCAGCCCCAGGGCAGCATCCTTGGAAACTGTGCCATTCATCACACTGCATCTCCTGACCTTCTCAGCCCTGTGATGCAGGAGGTTGCATTCTACTGCTCAGCTCACGAATAGTGGATCACAGGCTGGGGAGTCAGGCAGTTCCGAGTCTCATATTTTTACAGAATGAGAACCCATGGGGCAGCAGCAAGTACTCAGCACCATCTGCCAATGTGTAAAGCCTTGTAGGGCTTTCTGTAGCTGGAGGAGATTTCTCTCCATTGCCACCTGTATGCCTCTTAAATTATGCATGTACCCCATCCTTTGCATCTTGGTTTCCAAATGCACAGGCGGAGATGAGGCAGCAGGAGCAGCGGCTGTAGGGACATTGCCAACTTGCCTTTCCAATCGGCTGTGAAATGCCTTGTACCTTTTGGGCCAGATTGGGCTTGGTTCCTGCACGGGTGCTCAATTGGGAGACAGTGCTTGCAGCCTTCCCTCCCACCTTCCCCATGTGCACCCCATTCCCAAACTCAGAGGCCAAGCACCATTGCAATCTCCCTGCCAACACCCATAGCCCTTGCACACCAGGCAGTGGCGTGCTGCAGCAGACTGATCTCATGTACAGCCTGGCCAGGAGCAGGGAGAGATTCCCCCACCCAGCCTTACTCCCGTGTCTCCTCACTGATGTGCACACAAAAGATCAGTTCATCCGCCATGGTCCTTGCCATCCTCTGCCAATTGTGAGATTCATCCACCAGGATCTGGGCTGAGGCCTCCAACCTCATCTTGTATAGTTATTATTGTGTGTTAAAGCAGTGCCCGGAGGCGCCATAGTGCCACATGCTGTGCAAACACCTAATGAGAGACAGTCCCTGACCCAAAAAGCTCACAGTCTAAATCCACAAGACAGACAATGGGTAAGAGGGAAAACAGAAGAAGGAAGTGACGCACCCAAGGTCACATAGCAGGCAGTGGCAGAACAGGGAATAGAACGTGGATTTCCTGACTCCCAGCCCAGTGCGCTATTGCATGGTGCCTCTTAACCATATAAGCCAACACACCCAAGAGAAGGGGATTTTCAGTTGCCATCAACCTGGCCTAGATCAGAACCCGTAACCAAGCCCTTGGCTATACTGCATCTGGCAGTGAGCCTCACAGCACGGATAGACAGACTCACACTAGCATGGCTCAAGGGAGCACGCTGAAAATAGCACCCTAGATGTTGCAGCTCGGGCAGCTCACGCTCTCAAGCCCGTGGGTCCCAGCTCAGGTGGCTACTAGCCTGAGTCTCTGCCGGTATTGCAACAGCCACACAGCTATTTTTAGCATGCTGGCGTGAGCCTGCTAACACAAGTCTGTCTACCCAGGTTGGGAGGCTCACCCTCAGCTGCAATGTAGGCATACTCCAAGAGAGGAAGAATCTCTGGATCTCATTTTCAATCCCCACAGCCATCCACTTTGCCAACTCATCTTCCCCTCCCCCCCTTCCCTCCTGTTCTTTTTCCTTTTCTCAAAGTCAGAGCTGGTGGTGAGCATGGGAGCCCAAGTCCCAGGCAGATTATTAACACCAATAATAAAGAGCACAACTTTACAAGGACAAGGAGTTTGCTACACTCATTAATTTTACTCGTAATAGGGAATTAATGTGCAGAAAGGCAATACCGGGCCGGCAGTAATTGCTTTTTGGGTTTAGAACGCTAAGTGGGAAAGTTAAAAGTCATTTCCAGCCATTGCTTTCTTTCTCTTCTTTTGCTCTCTCTTGCTTGCTCTCTTACTTTTGCTTCACAAGAATTGATTTTTTTGCCCATGCCTTTTCTTCATTACAAGTCATTATATTTCATCATTACAAGACGTTGGTCATATTTCACTGCTTTCTCATTATGTTTTTATAATTCTCTCTTCCCAATATTAACATACATAGGCAAAGCCAGAGAGGAGAATTCAACAGGCTCGGGTCTATATTAATGACGTGGCTTGTGCCGGAGTTAATTAGCAGCCATATTTCCAGCCACTTTTGACCTTTACGCAGACAGCGGCAATCTGTGTTCCCACTTCCTCCCCTAGATTGCACAGCCTCCTTCCAGTGTAACTCTTCAGGAGAACATCCCATGACTCAAGGTTAATGCCTTGTGCACATGTAAATACCTTTTCATGCCATCTTCGGACCGGGAATAGCCATGAATGGGACATCAGAACTGGGGGGGAGATGGAGTGGTTACTGAATAACAAGAGGCACTTTGATCTACACCAAAGCTTCATTAGCCTCGTGTGGCACAGTGGTGTTCTCCCCGCACTGGTTGGGAATGGATTCTATTGATATAACGATGGGAAAGGATTTTCCAGTCAAGTTTGCTGCTGTTTTAACACTACACTCCTGGGTGGGTCAGCTGGCACGAGGGATTGAATCTGTCAGCGCTGGGCTAACCTCATGAGCCACTACTGCCTGAGCTAAGAGATTCCCTCTCTTTTAGTCAAGATTGTAGCAGGCTCATCAACTTCTGTGTAAGGCCAGCCACCACTAAAGAGGGACAGAGAGCCATGCTAAGTAGCAGTGGGTTACACTGGTACATGCAGTGGAGCATGTCTAGGAGCACATTTTTCAAAAGTGATTAATGGTTTTGATCAGCTCTTGTACTGTGTATTTGTCATAACTAAACCCACTAACATCTCAATACTGAGGAAAGCACAGTCAAGTCTGTAGGAGAGGGACATTGGCTGGCCCTGACGCATCATGGACCTTTTCTGTCTGAGGCCCTCTGGTCCAGTCTCCTCGTTTGATAGTCAGTTCCTGACTAGGGCTGTCTGTTGGGGTCAATCAGGTACCAGGTTTCCCCCCGCCCCAGCCCCCAGTTTCAGCCTGTCACAGGGCTGAGTGGCTAGGATCAGATGAGGAGTGATGGCTTAGACAAATTGGCAGTAATATATGTAAGATAGGACCTTAATTAATGAAATAAGAAACTTTCCAGTCTCCCACCCACCCCCACCCCCCCGACTGCACCTGCGGGCACCTCCAGTCTGATTTCTATCCCTACAGCTAGACCAGGAACGTGTCTCATCTCCCTTGAGTTCCAACATCTCTAGGCTACTGCTCAGACCTTTGCTAGGTAACCGTGCCCTGTAATTTTAGCTCCATGGTAGCTGCAACTGATTGCCCACCTGTGCCCCTTTCAGATAGTCCCAGCTGGACTCTGTGTCTGTCTAATTTTCCCAGCCAGCAGGAGGTGGCTGTCTGCTTTGCCCCCTCAGACTCTCTCTGCTGTCCTTGGAGTGGGAGGAAGTTGCTGTCTCTTTCTCAGGCAAACCAGATGCAGTCTTTTTACATGAGGGGGAGATAGAGAAAGCCCCCAAAGAGCTCCTGACCAAGCAGCACTGAGAGCCCAGCCACTGAGAGAGAGCCCAAAGGGACTAAAAGAAACAGAGCTGGGGTCAGTGGAAAGCAAAAGGCTGGGGTAAGGAATGGGGTCAAATGTGAGACAAAATAGTGTCATTGGGGAATCTCAGAGTGAAGCAACTTGGGTCTGTGGGTGGAGAAACGGGCTTCACCCAGGGGAAACTCAAGTAGAGGGGTAAGATGAAAAGGAAAACAGTGTCAATCAAATGGGGAGACAACAGAAAAGCAGTGGGATAGTGCAAGGTTGGAGATGGCGCCTATGTTTGACCATGCCCGGCTACCATCTTCAACAGTGCTAAAACCTGTCCTCAGAAGGTGTGAGCATGTTTTAAACCCCACCTTTCTCCCTGGTGTAGACAAGGCCTTGGAGACATGAGGAAACTCCCCAGGTGTAGGTCAGCCAGCTGGCATCCTTTGCCATGTTCTGAGTCCACTGCTGGGACAAAAGGGAGATAAACCCCATAAACTATAGTCTCCCCTCTACACTGGACTAAAGTGGGGACACTAGGACACTACAGCCACTTGAGAGAGATAAATTAAAGGAGAAGTGCATCTGAGTCCCAGTCACACTTCATCCTCATCACACTCCTACCAGGGGGTTCTCAGAGCAACAGAGATGACAGTTCAAGTTAACCTCCCACTGGGCCTAGAGAAGACGAAAGGATGGAGGCTTCACCTTATCCTTGCAGGAATTCCTAGTAACAGTCGGTCCCTGTTCTCAAAGTCCCCTGAGAGCCCTCCATCCTTCCAGGTCCCTGGGGAGAAAACGTGGGAAAATATAGATGCATTTCCTTCTAGGATCCTCCTCCCATCCTGTCTGCATTTAAAATGTCATCACCCATCCCTTGAAGACTGACTCAGTTCCCCCTCCGTGGCGCAGCCCTTTCCCATTCCTCTGTTGCTTTAAGCCGATGATTACAGAGAGTGTCAGTGCTGCTCCTCAAGCAGAGGGGAGGGGAGCTTGTTGGTCTCTGTAAATTTATTTTGAAATGTTAAACTTGGCTCTTTGTCACAGAGGATTTATCCCCACTATATTTTATAGCTGCCTTCGGAGAGCTCCCACACTCCCTTCCCCTCCCACCCCTCCCTTAGATTGAACCACTGTCCTCGGCTGGCTGCTGGCAAGCACTCTGGGGAAGTTTCGTCTCTAATTGGCTGCAAAGATCAAAGTCTCATCCAGATCTTAGACAGACGGTGGCTGTTTATATACCATCATTAGGAGCCGTCTGCATCTTCGCCACCAGCAGCTTGGCATCCAGCGCAGAGGGATTCCCAAACCCCTTTCCCAAGGAATGGGTAGGGCTAAGTATCTGATCCTGTGAGCTGCCAACTGCCCCCATTTCGTCCACACAGGGTGCTCACTGTGTCTCAGGAGCCGCTCAGCACCTGGCCGCATCAGATCCTGTGCCAAAGGACTGCAGTACGGTGCAGACAGGCACAGGTGCACTTCAGCTTCTTTTTCTTTCTGGGGAAGAGTGTTGGGTCACCCATCCCGGGATCAGTCACAGTCTCAGGCCTGGCAATCTGCTGAGTGCAGGGACAGATCCCTAGGGCCTCCCAGGGCAGCAAGCTACCCCTAAAGGAGTAAGAAGGAGGTAAGGCTGCGGCCCTATGTTCTTCTGCCCAGGCCTGCCATGCTGTCTGCCGGTGGAGGGAGCACACTCTGCACACTTCTAAAAGGGTAGCCCAGCAGCTGTGTTCCGTCGGGGCTCCAGGAGCTGCTTAGTACCACTGAAGCACAGTGCCACTTGCACTGCCCTCAACACGTGACTGTGTCTATTAGGTACAACCCATCCTTTAGAATTAAATTGCCTCCTTGTTAATACTCTGTAGCAATGAGGCTTGGTACTGAATAGGCATAATAACGAATAGGAGCATAAGAACTGCCTTAGTGGATAAGACCAATGGGCCCCCATCTCATCTTGTACCCTATATCTGCCAATGGCCAGTGCCAGGCACTCAGAGGAAGGTACAAGAATCCCCATAATGCACACATATGGGATAGCCTGTTTTCCCACAGGGGAGGCTCCTGTGTAACCAGGGTTGGCATGTGTTCTGATGCAGGAGAGTTTCTTCCCCTAATGCATTTTTATCTTCTAAAGTAACTGTATATGTTCTCATTATTCATGTCAGTCCTGTTTTGTAATTCTCTTGTTCTCAATTATATCTTGTGGCAGTGAGTTCCACCTGTTAATTATGCATTTAAAATACATCATTTACTTATATTCATTTTAAATGTGCTTAATGTATTGCCTTTCCGATTTCACCCAATGTCACCTTGTTTTAGTATTGTGATATAGATATACACACACACACTGAGGATTTATATTGTGCTTTATATATCTCAAGTGCTGCACAAAAGAGATTGAACTCCCCTTTCACCCAGTGAGAGCCCCTCTGGGTCAGAGTGACAGAGTGGTAGAAGATCCTGGCACTGCACTGCCTATGCTGTATGCATTCTGTAGATCAATAAGATTTTAGTCTCTGGGGCTCTCAATCCAGCTTGTTTCACCAGCACTAAACTCACATGAAGAAAAAATCGCTAAATTCAGTGTCTAGCAAACTCCCCCGTTCTCTGCAAGTTCCTATTCCTCATCATGTTCGACAACAATCTCCTCAGCATTTAAAACGTCCGCAGGCAAAGAAGGCAAACTGGTGGTGACAGGCTGAGCCGTCTCCCTCCCTCCCTCTGCTGGGTCTATCTCCCAAGCCTGGTGTGGGAGGAGATGAAGAGTTTGGAATTCACTCCGCTCTCTGCCTGCCATCCCAGAAGGAGATTTTTCACCATTAAGTGCAATGAGGAGTCATAATGAACAGCCTTTGCTTAGCCAGGAAAAGTGCCATGTGAACACCAACGGGCAGCTGATGGATGCATGCCAGAATCCTAGGCAGGGTGCTGGAGGGAACCAGGGACTGCTTGGGAGAGACAAGTTTGGAAAAACCTAACTGGCCCTGCAGTGACCTAACGAGAAATCTTCCAGTACACTTGGCCTCCGACATGGTGATCACCTCAGAGAATCTGTGGTTGCCCTGACAAATACACTGGTTATTGTATGCTGATTTGTAGTTAAATGGTATCTGAAACAGCGGCAAAGAACTGAAAGGTGTAGTCTTATGGCACTTAATCTAGGGGGGTAACTCTTTGCACCATTGCTGTAGTGAGTAATCATGCAATGCTCAGAAGCCATTTCTATACAGGGTCTTATCCTACCCCCATCACTGTGGTATCTAAGGGTATGTCTACACTGCAGAAAAAGACCCACAGCAGTGAGTCTCAGAGCCTAGGTCAAGATTTAGTTGGGCATTGGTCCTGCTTTGAGCAGGGGGTTGGACTGGATGACCTCCTGAGGTCAAGCCTGATATTCTATGATTCTATTATTCTAACTGGCTCTGGTTCACAGTACTCACTATGGCACTAAAAGTAAGTGTAGACGTTCGGTCTTGGGCTGGAGTCCAGGCTCTGAAACTTAGCGAGCCCCAGCCTAAGTCTGAACATGTACACTGCTATTTTAGACCCATAGCATGCGTCCTGAGAGCCGTAGTCAGCTGACCCAGGCTCTGAGAGTCACTACCATGGGTCTTTTTTTGTACTGTAAACATACCTGGAATGTTTTCTTGTAGTACATTAAACAACATGACTAACATTTGTCATGTGTGGTGTGCACTCCCACCCTCCCCCAGCGGGAGAGTTGTGGGGGGAGGAATGAAGAGGGGTTGTTTTGGTAGGCCTTTGGTTTGAGGTTGTTTTTGGGTGGGGCGGGTGAAATGTACATGCTGTTTTGTGCATATGTTAGAGATGGCAAGTCAAAGAACTGTGCCCCGCACTTGGAGCACAGGCAGTGAGATTTGGGATGCTCCTTAATTCCTGTGGGAGTTCATTCTACAGTCTTGAACTGGACCCTGAAAAAGCTCTGTTTCCTGCACAGACAAATGTTACCTACGGCGATATGTTCAGTATTCACACTCCCAGCCTCTGAAAACTTTAGGAACCACCAACTAGAGCTTTATGAGCTGATGTGTGAATATTGGCAGTGATGCATTTTCCCTGGCATTTGATGCTCCAGTCTGAGAGTCCTACAGTATTCGGAGCCTGGGAGTATGAATCTTTCAGTGAGTGTTCTGAGGCACCTATTGTGCTCCTGCACTGCGAGTACTCATCTTAGTCCTAATGCCCTGACGTGTCTCCTGTTGCATTTAAATGCTTGTATTTATTTGTGTATGGAAGGAAGGAAGTGAAATTATAACCTGTATAAAAGGGTTCTAAAGTCTGGCTCCCGCTCTGGAATGTAATATCCTAGCGAATGGTAAAACCACTGTGCATTACACATGTTAGGGATTAGGTGATAAAACAGACATTTGGGGGGGCCTAAACTACTCCTTGGAATTAATGTTACATTGTGAGATGTAGCCACTAAAAAGCAGCCTGAAACTGAGTATGTTAATCCAAATAACAGATGGTACCGTCCTGGGGGATATAAAGCAAGGGCCTGATTTTTTGTCAGTCAAGTATGTGTTTCCTGAGGAGAGATTCTGCTTCATAAAGAGCAGGTTCCTCTCATTCTGATTCCTCTCGGCAGTTTCTCTGTGATCTTTGGGCCCAGAAAGCACTTAAATGCCACAGAAAACACAGAAATTTGCAACAATTTTTGACATGCCTGAAATTTTCACCTTGTGTTGCAAATTCGAGATGAGTCCCATTTTTGGTGACATTTCTTCAGTCTAAAATAGACTCATCATCAAATTAAAGTGGACCCGTTTTCTAGCAATAATGGCTTCAGGGTGCAACGGGTCATGTTTTGCCTCCAAATTTCCATAAAATTTCACAAAAATGTGAAATATCAAAGGCATTGAAAATGGCAAAATAAAAATACGGAATTTTTTTCTTCACAAAATTAATGAAACATTGTCAACTATTTAATAAATCCTGTAGAGGATATGGGTGAGATCTGACATGTGTGTGGTGTGTGTGTGTGAGAGAGAAAGAGAGCAAGTAGGGGTTTGTATGTATCTGATACATCATTTGTGTGGATAAACAGCTCACAATCATACAGCAGAGCACCTTTTAGGCTGTGGTCTTGCACAGTAAGTGTGGTCATGCTACCTCAAGAAAATCTAGGTGCTTTTGACTCAACAAGCAGATTCTTCCCTGAGTTAGCCCTGAAATGGCCCCCAAGTGTGCTTTTAGAGGAAGCAGTGCTGCTGAAAGTGTGCTTCTGCACAGAGGTCATAAAACCAAGGTCTTAACAGTGTGTGTCCATTAGAGAGTCCACAGCACTATTTGCAGGAATATGGGTGTTAACCTGTATGCCTTTGCTAAATTCTGGTTGCATTCATTCCACCCACTTTAAAATACCCCTGCAGTTTCAGATGGATGTGGCATGTTTCACTATCTCTCTTGAACTGTTGTGTAGTCTGGCTGTGTACTGTTTAAGGTTAGCTGCCTTCCACCCAGAGATGGCTGCATTTAAAGTGACAGGTGGCGTTTTCCTGGCATACATAGTTTGTAATCAGCCTTTTTTTTTTTTTTAAGTTTGCTGAGTCTTTCAGGATCTTTGGATGAAAGGAAATATATCTAAATCAGTGAGGAGAGGACAGGAAGATGGGCATAAATACACCTGTCTGTATGTGTACAGCCCTATACAGTGCATGGCACATACTATATAAAGTGTATGTGTACCTATATGTACACGCACACGCCCCTGACATAGTATGTGCCATGTACTGAGTATGTCTGTTAATATTTGTATATACATTTGGTGCATTTCTGGCCAATAGCTATATGGTTTATTCTCCATATAGATTCCTGCCTTAATCACCCTCCCTTTCCTGCCACTGGATCGTTGTTTTAATCTCTGCCTCTCTGTGTATCATGAAGGATGGGTAAATAGAGAGCCGGGGAATGGAGAGAGGCAGCTGAGAGATTATTAATATTGAAAATATCAGCATGGATCGGCCCTTTCATCACAAAGCATGTTTACAAAAAGGCCTATCCACCGCATGAGGATACTCACACATCCCGCCGGACTAGTTGGCATTCAGTGCATGCCTCGGCATCTGGTTCTATCTCCCACTCTGTGTCTGTCCTGAGAGAGATTGTAAAAGGAGCCGACAGGTAGATAAATAGAGAGAGAAAACTGGGCTATCGTCAGAGACAAATGTGGGTTTATGTAGATCCAGCTCGACAGGGGGCTGGGGAGGGATAAGCCTATGTTCTTGGAAAGAGTTCTCATGCTGGCAGCTGACAGAGGGGTTGGCTCTATTATCTGAGCTCCTGAAGGGTAAGAGCCCAGAGAGGGGCGCTGGTCTGTTCTTCTCATTGCCAGGTCACTGTGTGCAGGTTCTCATCTGGCAGGGACTGTGCCTTCCTGTGTGTTTGTACTACCCTCAGCCCATTGGAGCCCTGATGGTGATTGGAGTCTCTGGTCATTACAGTAAAAGAAATAGTCCATGACCTGTCCCCACATGAGTGCCTATTCTGAACCGCCACTGAAATAATATCTTAAGGGTAGAATTTGAATGATAGGAATTAGAAGTGGAAAAAAGACCTGGCAGAACACAGCACCTAGTCCATTCTCCTCACCCCCCCACCCCCCGTAAGGATCCCAGTACAGGATTGTTCCCTACCCAGTGTATTCTCTAGGAGATTGCCCAGTCCAGCCATAAATGCTGCAAGCAATGGGGCTTCCACTGCGCTCTTCGAAGACTAACATCATGAAGCTGACGGCTCATTAATGGGTACTGGCAACACCTTGCAGTGGAGGGAATCAGGAATACCATTCCACAGTCTCATCCCAGGAGGTTTTCTCTCGTCTCTCATTCGATGCGGGGTGGGGGGGGGATTGAAAGCTCTTTGGGGCAGAAATTCTCTTTGTTACATGTATAAGGCACCAAGTACAATGGGATCCCTGACTGGGTCCTCTAGGCGCTACTGCAACACAAATAATTACTAATTATTATTTTATTTTATTAATAGAAATCTACCTGCCCAGTTCCATCCCACATTGGCAGGTGTTTTTAAGAGATGGCTGAGTAATGGGAAAATAGCCATTGTGAACCTTTGTCCACATTCAATACATATGTTCAGTTCAACCCTGTTGGCACCCCTTTTTAATCGCTATCACACAGAGCGGGGCTAGGTAGCATGTGTGATGCTCTCCAAGGGTACTCAGGGTTGTGAGGCATCTTGTTACCACCTGTCCTTAGTGTGAGGGAGCCTTGTCTGTGCCTGCTGGGGGATTAGCTCCTTGATTGCACCACTCACAGGCAACACAACCACAACCCTTTCAGCCCATGCAGGCTCTGCTGTCCCTCTGCAGGTAAGCAACAGACACACGCCAGCCCCCAAGAATCCCTCTGGAGTGTCCAGCTCCTGTTCCACTGGATATTCAAAAAAGTCAAAGATCCACTACTCCCAAAGGAACTGTAAACCTCAGTTTACCAGCTACACCTCAGGATCACCGCTGTGCTCAACTCACAGCACTTAGATATGTTTACAATGAAAACACGTATTAGTTTATTTAACAAAGAATAGTGATTTGAGAAGAAGCAAATAGAAGGAATGGAAACAAATGGTTAAATAAATTCAGAACACACTTTTTAGGGCCTAAACAACTACCAAGGCCTTTTCCTGTCTAATGAAGCTTAGCTTTCCTAAAGTCTTTCTCCCAGCTTCGCTGTCACCTTCCGTTCATAAGACAAGCACACTGACAGCCTGTCCACTAGGTGAAGGATATCTAGGTGTACCTCTGTACCCCCCAGATATAGTTCCAACAAACCACTGTCTTCACTGGTAAACAGGATACCTTCTGCTACTTGTTTTTGCCAGTAGAGAATCTCCTCTGGAGATTTTGCAATCTCTTGATTAGTATTTTGCTCAGACTGTAAATAGGCATTCATTGGTGAAGTATACAATACTCAATTCACATACAGCCAGAGAGGTAGAGAAAAGTCTCCTGCCTGAAAAAACCTTTTGGTGATCAGCCCCGACTCATTGACCTTAACCATATAATTTTCAGAATATACATATAACTCCTTACATGTTATCTGAGCACACATTTCACAATGATTATGATAGTCAGTGTGACATAGGCTTTCAGCAGAGACCTTATTTGAATCCTTTGACCACCTATTATGTAGGGATCAGACCCAACAGATCCTTGTCACCCTATACACCTCTGTACACTCTGCCAGTTAGCACTTTGGGTCATGGCATGACTGAGGAAAGACTGTTCTTTGTGAATGGAATTCCCTCTATGCAGAGGGGCCAGGCTAATGCATAATACTCCATTTCGGTCCCACTTAAGCACTGCTTTGAAGGTTTAATAGAGAATTGCATGGTTTTAGGCCTTGTACACAGGGCTGAATTTCAACCTACTGCAAGTGGTCCCATTTACTTCAAAGGATAAGTAGCATTGCAACATTGGGCTCTAAATTGGACACCTGCAGTGTCCCTTTAAATTATTCTGCTAAAGATGAGACATTATCTTCTGCTAATGCACCCACCCATCAGACTAAAATTAAACTGTAAATGGAAATCAGAAATTAATAATTCCTGATGCCCCATGAGAAAATATCCTAAGGAGGAAAAATACCTTAGATTTCTTTCAAGCTTTCTTTACAGACTGAAACGAAAGAGAAAAATGACTGATTCACCTATCTCTGGACAGAGTATGCCTTCAGAGCTCCCTTATCACACAGAGGAACAGGTTTCTATATCTTTAGCTCCTGCACATCTCTCTCTCCCACACACCCACAGTTTTTGATAGATTTAGCTCCTATATCTCTCTCCCACAAAGATGAGCAGGTTCCTATTGCTTTAATTCCTGTATATATACAATCTCACACACACAGTCACATAAGAGCAGTTTTCTATAGCTTTATCTCCTGTATCACACAGAAGCAGGTTTAATACTGTAATCACAGTAAAGGAGCATTTTTATAGCTTTCCATTATTAAAAAATAAAAGGATTCTAGGGCTCTCTTCCAGTGGCACACAACAATTTAGTCTCCCAAGCACCAAAATGCTTTAGTCTAACACAAGTTATTGAGCTCATTATAGGGGACTCTGGGTAAAAATTTAATGACCTGTGATATCCAGCAAGTTAGAATGGTCCCTTCTGGCCTTAAGCTGTATGAAACTATTAAACTATTCTGAACAAATGGCCCACAGCCCTGTAGTATCAGTGTAGAGCTGGTTGACATTTTTTTGTCAAAACTTTTTGTCAGTGCGAAATGGCATTTCAAAGGAAAGGCAATTCTTCATGGGAAAATTTTACTTCCTTTGAAATTTTATATTTTTTGATGAAGAAACAAAAACTGAAAAATGTTCTGTAGAAAGGTATGGATTTCAGTTTTCTAAAACTGAAAACTGTTTTTACTGAAATTGATAAATGTTCAGTTTTTGAAAAACTATTTTGTTTTTGTTTCAGTTTTACATTTAAGAAAAAACACTTTTCATAAAATATTTTTTAAGATTCTTTTTTCAAATCATTTATCTTTTTTTCAAAATTCACCACCAAAACAAATTGGCATTTTTGAGCAGTTCTAATAGAGAGTTTTGAGGCATTACTATCTATTTATATATTTTTACTCTATTTTAATAAGAATCTAGAATAATGTTTAAATAATAACCTTCCATTGAACCCAGGACCTGCTGCACAACAGCACTGACCCATGGTAGCAGTAGTAGGCTGTTACCCACTAGTGAACCAGCCATTTGAGGGAAATGTGACACACATTTTCCAGTGACAAGGAAGGTGAGGTAATATCTTTGATTAAATCAACTTCTGTTGGTGAAAGAGACAAGCTTTCAAGCATACATAGAACTCTTTTTCAGGTCACAGCTCTGTGTAAGTTCAAAAGCTTGTCTCTTTCACCAACAGAAGTTGGTCCAATCAAAGATATTACCTTACCCGCCGTGTCTCTCTAATATCCTGGGACCAACACAGCTATAACAACATATTTTCCAGTGTTACACTTGCAGTGACTCCTGCTAAAAGTGGATAGGCCTAAAGCAGCTGTGAACTCCCCCAAGGTGAACGTTACTCTAGTACCATCTGTATCCTTTCTTGGCAGATGACTGGGAGCTGAGTACGTGGTAATATTCCTACATCAATTGATAAATTATTAGCCACACTGTATATATAGTATATCAGTTCAAGGTCTGGATTACACACGTTATCATTACAACAAGATAAGGTACCATGAAATGATGTCTGTAGCTGTAAAGGGTATTTCTGTATATCAAATTCTTTCATGCTATGAGGTTTTCAAATGGACTCTAATTAAATTAAACAGCTTTTTTTTTTAATAACCACAGGCAGATCAAAACTGTGTTGCAATTATGGGGAAAGATCTATATTTATAGTGTGAAAGGAATTTACACAGAAGCGGCAATCATCTTTCTGGCAGGCATGGCATCGACATTGCTTCCAAATGTTGTATAACCTCCTGGTAAGTAAAACAAGTATGTGACGACTACCAAGGTTGTAAAACTAAATCTATAGATCTGCCCCTCTTGTACTGCATGTAATACAGAAGCTGGAGCTAAAGAGAGATATTTGTACTAGCTAAATATTGGAGCTAAAGAAGGAGACACTCTATATAGTCAGGAGTTCAAAAGTCATGAGTTAGGTCTTAAAATCATGAGATTGGCTTAAAATTCGTGAGATTTTTGTAAAGAAAATACATTTGGGGCTTGTTTTATTTGTCTTTTGGTTTCTGAGCCTTTAGTGTGTACTTGGGTCACGATCGAAAGCTTTTCTCCACAACCACGAGGGATTGAAACTGAACACTGAGGTTGCCCCAAAGAACTGACAATCAAAGTAAACAAGACAGAACAAGTGTGCACTGGCCCATTTAATATCTCTGCAGTGCAGCCTTCTGAGCCACAGACTGCTTGTGTGAAATCCTGGCCCCATTGAAGTCACTAGGAGTTTTGCAATTGACTTCAATGGAGCTAAAATTTCACTTCTAATGTACTGACTCTGATCCCTTACAGATAATGACAGTTGGGTCAGACATGTATTTTTATTTGCCTCTGCTAATAAACAGGCAATCTCTGATTCCTGGACTCCTCTTTGTGATCAAGCCATTTGCAGACATGCTACAGAATTATTTACTAAACACAGTTTAACAAGCTTTTGGGTTAAAAAAAAAAACACCTAAAATGTCCAAAGGCTCATACTGGTGAGATGGCTCACACAATCTGTTGTTCAGTAATGGATTATAATTCTAAACATGGCATTAGTTATTCCACTGCGTGGAGTCTAATTAACTATCAAAAATGCATGGTTGAGGGGATGGTGGACTATGCAGAGGAAGACATGACTTAAAATTCATTCCTATCTACCCATATGTTGACCAGAACTGAGTGACAGTGGCTACATGAAAAGTCCATTTTCTATTGGTTTCCATAGCCATGAGTGAGAGGAACCGCAACTACCTATCAGTCCCCCGCCACACACACACAAATTAAGAGCCCATTAAAGATCACCTTTTCTTCACTTGCACTAGTGGGGTAATTTTGTTTTTGTAAATGTATATATTAGCATCATACACTGAGGCTGTGGCATGTGCAAGTCAACTGGAGAGATGGGTATGATAAGAAGACAAACTTCTCAACTCAGTTCTGTTTTTGTTGTCCCGGATCTAACATTGCCAGGTACCATTGTGCTTAGTATAGGAAGACCTATGCTGGAGAAAACACTAATGTCCTTTGCCTGTTGCCTATCAAGTGTTATAGGTTTGATTTAAAAAGAGATGTCAAATAGCTAGGCTTAATCAACTTTATTAATCAAAGATTATTAGCCAAAGATTAATACAGCATAATACAGAAAAGCCATTATGTTACCATCCCATGTGGAGGCAGCAATGCAGCTGGTCAGCTGTTTTACAATTTGAGCTTCACTTTACCTCTAGATATACTAGGGTTGTTTACAATCATTTCGCTGCATTACTTTAAACTTAACATATCGTTCCTATCTATCTTCTTTGACATGTTTTTGGAATTTTCTTGCTAGGCTTGCAGAGACCCTGCGGTAAACAGGACAGAGAGTGTAACTAGCTTATTATCTTATTTCGATCACAGCATTTCAAAAGTCAGCAAAATTTTAGAGACATCCTGCATCAGCTATAGCTTGGTACAGAGGATATGTTAGCTAAGCATCAACAAAATTATTTGTCTTATCCTTTTTCTCTGGAATGTCTCTATACCTATCACTGAGACTATAATACTTCACATCTCCACTTGGTTAAACAGCTTTGCCTAAGTGAAAAGCAATTTGAAAGCACTTACCATGAATAAAATTTATAGTTATGTAAAAATAGACATGCTATTATATATAATATTGGATATGATATTGGCTAACACTAAACCATACAGACCTTACCTCACCTGGCTCTACACACATCTGCAAGACAGATAGATCTGTAGTAACCAAGCATAGCAGAATACGTAAAGGCTGGCGGGTTGAGTTATTTCTCAAGCCTTGTATTTTCCTGCAGTATACAGAGCAAGAGTCATGCAAAGGTTACAGACATCTAACTATAGTAGAGTTTTAGAGTAATAAAAATCAGCATGCATATAAAGCATTCTAAATATAATGTATTATACTTATTCCCTATAAGCTACTTTCTTATTGTGGTTACATAATATCTCATTTTTTAATCACATTTACAGCTACGACAACAAACAAATCCCATGATTTGATTAATACATTTTACTTCTGAGCTGAATGCCATATATTTCCTGGTAGTTAGCTTTGACGCAATTTACCTTCCTGGTTAATAATTCTGTTTATGAGAGTTCTTTTCCCAAGATATTTTGTTTACAAGAATCAGCTTCACAAACCCTTGATGAAGTCCATTCCTCATCAGATAACTGCTCCTACAGCATTTAGCAATCTAAAAACTGTGCAAACAGTGTTTATTCCATTTCGCCCCTGGCCAAGCGGCAGAGCACCATGGGGCTTTGGCTTAATTTGGCCAACACAAGGTCCTGCAGCAGTCCACTGGCTCTTAAAGATGATCTCCTGGAGAACCCTTTTCATGTGTTTACGTCTGGGCCTAGATTAGGAGATCTGCTTTTTGAACAGGTTCATCCTCACAGTGCAAAATGTAGCTTCCCTCTTAAGATGTATTTAATAAACCACACAGCAAAATCTGACTCTGAAATTCTGACCTCTTTGGACACCTGTAACTTCACTTCCGATTTCTGTCTGTGACTTGAAGCCAGATGCCCCCAGTCTGGAAACATTAGACTAAAAGATCTATTAGACTGCTGATCATCCTTTGAAGCCATTAGAGTGGGGAGCAGGTCAGCCAGCTGCCCTAACAAACTAGATGAAGGAGGACTGGTTGCCTGAAGAAACCAGAGAGGATAAGAAATCAGAAGGACTTCTCCTTACCCTGTTCTGTCCCCTCCTCCCACTCAGGAGACCTGGAGCTTATTGTGGGAGAAGACAGCCTTATAGTCTACTGGAAAAGGGGGTTTACTGGGAGCTGATGACGGAAAGTGGAGGGGCCTCCATTATATGGACAAGCCCCATTTAGAGACTCAGGGCTCAACTCTGCTAGCCCTTCATGTGCAGGAGTCATTTATATGCAGAGAGCTTGCAGGTTCAGGCTCCTGCTATCATCCCAAGGTGACCAGATGTCCCAATTTTATAGGGACAGTCCCGATATTTGGGGCTTTTCCTTATACAGGAATTATATATTATCCTATTATCCCATATCTCCTGTCCCAATTTTTCACACTTGCTGTCTGGTCACCCTATATCATCCCCAGCATACAGGGCAGCCATGGCAGAGGTCGCTGGTACTGTCACACATTACTTCTCTGTAGGAGTGGAGCGGCTGCTTGATTTGGGTTGGGTTTTTTTATTCTAAACGCCTGCCCTGTAGTGAGAGCTTCAATGTCCCAGCCAGCCAGCAATGGAAGAGCCTCCAGAGGGGGGCTGCTGGAAATGGGGCAGAGGGCATCCATTCAACACACACTGCCACTTATCGCCTGCTGGCTCATGCCATACCATCTGCTGATCAGAGAGGAACCCTCCTCTACAGCCAGTCACTAGGCTTCAGGTGCCAGTTGAAAGACAGCAGCAGTGAATGTAACAGCGTGTAATTAAGCGGCGATGGATGCTCATGTGAACCCAGCAGAGAGGGGTGAACACGAGAAGCTGGCAGGAATCTTATCACCGCCTCCTGAACAGATGGCACCAGATTTGTCCATTTTTAACCTTTTAAATAATGAATTTGAAACCTGGTTAAAATGACCCCAGCTGGAGCCTATATCCCCAATTGTTCGTAGGGCTCAGTTCAAACCACCCCACCATGCGACGAGGTGAGAGCTTGGGCACTCGCATGCAAACCGCACAGCTGGAAATGGAAGTGACACGGTTTCATCCCCCATTGAATCTGGGATTAGAAACACTCCCTCCTAACTGGAGCAGTCTGGCCTATAACTTGGAGGACATTCCACTGCTGGTGTGTTTAAGGACAGGAGGACTCCTTCCATCTCCTGTCTAAGGGGTATCCCGAAAATGGCCCGAGGGAGTGTAATGATGGTCAGCTGATCCTACAAGATTCCTGGAGTGCTGGTGAATACTGAGGCAGGAGGAAGAGGCATTCAGCGTGATACAATAAAGTGTAAATCAGACCGATGGGATTAAATAAAGCAAAGGAGGTTTACGTTGATAGTCAGGAACTATATTCTATTAGACTGTGGAATAATCCCAAGGGAGGTGCTGGGATGTGGTGGAAGACATTTAAAACCAAATTGAAGAAAGCACTGGAGAACAATTCTGCACCCAGACTAGTTGGCCTAATCAGTCTTTTCCATCTCTAAATTCCTATGATTCTGTGATAGCCCAAATCATCCTTTGGATCTTCCCTATAGCAAGTTCATGTTTCCCTAGGGTATAGTCTTGGTAACCCACTCACTCTACTTACTAGTTCTAACTGCAGGATGTGCTGGATAACATTCAAACACTTCATCATATAGTCTGTCCAGACAGCGTTCCACAAGACAGACCCATTCTGCTCTTCTTCCGTAGACATGAGCATATGTCCCTACCCTAGAGTTTTTAATTAGAGTGGATTGACTGCCATTTAACTGGAGGTGGTTCACGCATTTGTACCACTCCATAAACATTTGTATCAGGGCACACATTTGTGGTTTACCTTAGGTCTCAGCAAACCAAAAATGTTTGTGTCCTGGAACAAACATTTATAGGGTGTCCAAACCAGTTAGTTAACTGGCAATCAGTTAACTTCAGTTAAAAAACTCTGGTGTAGACATATACTGAGATGCCACTTATTACCCCAAGAATCCATGGAGAGGGGGACTATATGAAATGTACAGAGTAGCTTGCATCCAAGGCTCTTAACCATCTGTTCCAGTGTCTGATCAAGTCAGCAGCACTTGGAACCAAAGACTGTGCAATACAAAAAACATTTCAGCAAACAAAAGTCTTATCTGAACAGGTCATTTTTCACCTTTTTATGCCTGCATTTATCAAACAGTCTCTGAAATAAGGTTCACACTCACTTATTTCCCATCATGAAAATGCAGTGTGCTACTGAAATGAAAGCAATTAATTGAGGTCTTTTACCGAGACCGGCATTAGTTTCTCTCATGCATCACTGAGTTAATTATTTAATGACATATAAATCCTAACGGTTCAAAAGGTCTGGGACTGTGTTGGAACCACGTAGCAAAGCTGCCTTTCATTTATCTCTGCTCACAGAAAAGCAACTTTAACTTTTTCAGGAAGAAGGAGCTTTTTCTTTGATATGATGTTGTGGCAGCCATCAAAAAAGGTGTGATATGAAATGTTTATTCACAACAGATCCCGGAAATTAAATGAAAAAGAACATATGTGACTGTTTATTTGTTTGTTAGTTCCCTGTTAATCCCTAAAGACATTTTCCTATCGCACTCTCTCTTATTAATATGTGTGTTTGATCCACTGTTCGTTAGCTTCATGAGACAATATTTCTCAATAAGGAAATATAGCAAATTAATGAATTTGTATCAAGTCTGAGCATTTTGTTGTTAATAACACCAACACTCTGGATTTACTGTTATGTAAGAATTGCAAAGTGCTTTATAAAGATGAATTAATTAATGCCTATTGTGATGCCTTGTTCTCCCTCACCCCTGATTAGGGGCTTACAAATCTCACATGGACCATGACACTATTCTCTGCTCTGGGTGAGTCCTGTTTGGGCCCAGTCTTGCATTGGGCTGAGCACCCTCATCACTGAATTGAATGGGAGTTGAAGGCAGCTACCATCTCAGGGGATTGGGCATCCAGTGTCTTGCTTCTTACCACAGCTGGGCTGACTTTTGTTTTGCAGACTGTCTCCTAGAAAGTTTATGTCATGTCTTCCTGAGTTATTTCCCATGCCAGAAAATCTTTTTTGTGACTGGCCAGTCCACAGAGAGGTTAAGGGACCTATTTCCACTGCCAGCTGAGGACCAGCTCCTTTAGTTCAAATGGTAGAAGACTGCTTCTGAAGTGGAAGAACTAGGGTTCTAAATCCAGCTCCCTGTGGGTGTGGGATACACTGTAGCTAGTTGTTGTTTGTAGCACTAGGATTCACTGTGCCACCCCTGCACTTTCGTTCCCAAAGCTGGTGGGCCAGTAATTCATTCCCCCGTCCCAAGTACAAAAGGTTCTTCATCAACAGTTTGCTTCAAACATAGAATGTAAACATTACTGCTTTATTACACTCTGCAGTGCTATAAAGACGAGAAGGCTACCAAGGGTAGGTCAGCTCAGACCTAGAAACTGATTTTCAGAATGACTTTCCTTCCAGTGACAAGCTGGGCAAGGTAACATCTTTTATTGGACCAACTTCAGTTGGTGAGAGAAACAAATTTTTGAGCCATTTTCCTTCCAGTAGCAGAAGAACATGATCCCAGCTTGGATTTGAATGTATCATATCATGGTGCCAAAAAAAAAAGGGAGGTCTAAAAATCACCACTGGCCGATCCAAGCTTAGTTAATTGTCTTCCATATGATCCTGGCTGCTTCTTAATTTGTGTGAAACCTTCTGCTTCATAGAGAGAAATGGCTATTTCTCAAAGCCCTTGTCCACAAGATAGAAACAATTGTTCTTTACCCAAGGGTGGCTTTTCCAATGTGTTGACTGCTTTGCGCATTCATTGGCAATCAGTTGACTCAAGGCACCAACAAAAAAGTGTAGCACAGACATTCCCAGTGTCGCTTGGGATGTTTGGACCTATCTGTCTGTGGTTGAAACAATAGGCTGAGCAAAGCTGCTTGGAAAAAGTTTGGCCACCATCTAGCTCTGCAACTCTTCCTATGCCTGCATCTTCCAAAGATGAGGTCACTCAGGTACTGTAGCTGGGCATTTCTTTTCACCCAGAAGGATTTTATATAAGAAGAATGCCCTCTTTGATATGCTTGTGTGCAGAGCAAATTGGTGATGGACAAACAGCCAAAAGTTCAGTACGGAAAGACATCCAGATGTTCAGATGCTGCATAATCAAGCTGGAAGACTCACCAGAACAGGATTTCTTTCATTGCTTCCTGTTGATCCAGAAATATCTCGAGAGAAGTCTCTCTCATCACATTAGAGTTTCTGGTTTCCAGCACAACCAGAAAATATAGTGTTTGCTAGGAAAGTGAGAAATACAATAATGGAAAGTTATCTGCACTTCTTTAAACCTAAATTCTGTTTGGGCAGAGACATCAATGGACAGGGTGCTTATTTTGTCTGAACTATGTTTTCCATTACATAGCCAGGAGGAATGGGAACAGTATGGTTAGGAGTCAGACAGCATGGAGTTCCCATTCCAGCTCTCCCACTGACGTGCTGTCTGACCTTGAGTAAATCACATCACGCCTCTCTGTACCTCAGTTACCCCATCTGTACAATGGGTATAATAATGCTTATCTGTTTTTGCATAGCACTGGAAGATTTATTGATAAACAGCGCAAAAACAAATAAACAAACCTAAATTGGATTTTCATATGCATTCTTAGTGCCTCTCAAAAGCTACTTTATTTCCAATCAGGGTATTAAACATGGGTCAGGAGAAATGAAGTAGATAGTGTTGGAAAACATAGATTTCTCCCACTAGCTGAGGCGTAGAAATTTCATAACATGTGTCAGCTCTGTTTTGTCCTCCTGTGTAACAGGTTCTTGCCTATTCTTGTAGGAATAATAATCCATTATCCCACTGCAGCTCCTTTTGTCTAGTCTTACATTGAAAACCATATGTGTTTTCTTACTCTCTTTCTCCCCATCCCCACCCCGCTCCCATCTTTGGGTCAGTAACCTGAATGAACCACATCATCTGGCATCTTATCCACGGCTCATCTTGGGGAAGGGGTAGGATTTTTCCAGCAAGTCACATCTGTTACTCTAACGTCTTAAACTATTGTCAAAATGATGTTCTTCCATCAGGGATAACACAGCTGAGACAAATGGGGCTTGAAAGAGGCTGGGCCTGATTCTCCTCTGACTCACACCGGTTTTTACGCTGGTGTAAGGCCATTGCTTTGAGCGTTGCTAGTCCCGAGTGACACTGCTGCGGCTAAGCAGGGAATCAAACCCACTGTTTCTATCGGAAGGGGTCTCCTCAGTTCACCAATGTTAGTTCGGTGCCTTTTATTAAAGAACTGCCACCGCCTAGGGGAAAGCTTTGAAAAACATTCTATTTAGAGACCATTCTGCTTGCGTTTGTTGGCATTTCTGTTCTCTGTTTCTTGCCACGCTGCTAACCTCTGCATGAGAATACGCTCTTTATTCCTAGGGAGTTCATCCACTCCTGCTGCTGCTGCCTCTGCATCTGAAGCCAGGGCCTTCTGCAACTGCTGGTATCACAACTGGCCTTTGTGGGAAGGCTCCGTGGCAACAGAACGGGAGGATCAGAGCTCAAAGGTGGGCACGAGGCAGCAAGAGGCCAGAAAGAAATGTTTCAGGTTGCTTCTATGTCAATTCTCCCTTGTAGGAAAGAGCCAAATCCTCTCCTATCCCATCCCGATCCACACACACACATACACAAGGAGACACACACACATATGCACCAAGTCTTGAGTTGCAAGCATCCTCAGGCATTGCAGGATGAATACCCCTGCCCACAATGCCACAGAGTGGCAGGAGAGAGTAGCTGAGCATCCACTGTTGCTGGTGCAGCTCTTGTAGGCCAACAGACCCATACAGTGCAGCTCTGCTAATTTGCCCCCCGGACTTCTTCCATCTCATCCCTGTCCCCAAAATACAGTGCAAAAGTTGCTCCTACAGTGTGCACAGGACCGGGACTGCCTCCATGCCCCCTCCCCCCCCCCCAGATCTTACTCTCCACAACCCCATACAATGGGGCCTCACTACAGATGGGGTCCTCCAGAGCCACAGAGGAAGGAATAGGCTTTGCCCCCAGGCACAGTAAATAAAACAGGAGTGGGAAATAGAGATGCCAGACAATAGTTTCATGATGGTTATAAGGCCTGTTAGAGCATCAAGCCCAGCTCCTTGCAAATGCAGGCCTTAGTCCCACAAATAGAGGGTCTAACAGTTACTACAGACTGAACTTTGCTCCTATTAACACTGATAGCAAATCTCCCATTGACTTCAACAAAAGAAGCATCGTGCCTTTGATCCTAGCCCAAAAGACCAAGACATGCTACCTCAGCAGGACTGATTCTAGAATGGAATGTTTTCCACGGAATGGCTTTTAATAAAACTAATTGTCGATGGTCAGTGATGCTCAGTGGATCAAAGGAATAGCTGAGCTGATAAAAACTAGCAAGAGAAATATATGTCAAAGAGAATCCGGGCAGAAATTGGCAGGGAGACAGAGAATTGTTCCAAAGATATTTCATACACATAATGTAACAAGTGCTGAATGTTTTTAGTGATTGATCCCAGAACTGTTTTAAGGAAATGGACATTTTCATCTACTTTCTCTCTGATCCCTTGTTTTAACCATGATTAATAGATTCTCCTTAGTTTTCCTACCTGAGGGAAGTGGATGTCACTGAAAAAAAGAAGACAGTGAATTAACCGGATCCTCTTTCAAGGTGAGTGTTAGCTTCTGTAGTTACCCAAAGTCACATGAGACACACACAATAAACGGGAGCCCTTCATGCTGGTAGACAAGAAGTGACTGATGACCCAGGCTGTGAGAACCACTCCCCATTCATTTCAAGTACACTTTTTTAAGTGTCTTAAATAAAGATTCAGTTTAGATTCTGTCAGACAGCTGTTGGGTGTTAATTAAATGCCTGCTGATTATGAAAAACATATTTATGGGAACTCCAATACTGCTGGTGCCTCTTTAGAAAACTTTGGAAAACATCTTACTTAGAAATAAATGCTGCCTCATTCATTTTTCCCCTTAATATAATTTCTCTGTTTCTAAGATGATTACTTGAAAAGGAGGATCTGTCCTTCTTCCGAGTTTTTTCTGTCCCAACTTCCAAATCCTCCATTTGAAGTTGGGAAAAACACACAATGGTAACTGGAGCAGGTCACATGAAACAAATCATGATCTTGAGTGAGGAAGATTAAGACTGTAGGAAATGTGTCATCTTTGCTTTACAGGTTGTTATATAAATATTTTCTTCACTTTTGATCCACGGAGAAAGGCCAAAGCTTCATTTGAAGTTTCAGCAAGGGAGTAGTTAAAAGCTGACAGTGAGGATTAGATTTTCATAGAGATCCAAGCCATGAGTCTCTTCTCGAAACCTGTTTGTGGCAACTCTGATGTGGGGAAAGCAGGCACACAAATGCATAAGTATATGTGAAAGTGGGGATCACCGTGTAAAAATCTGGGCCAAGGAAATGTCATTATAATGTTTCAGAGTCAACATACAGTCAAGATGGCTCGGGCATCTGCTAGAGATGCTGTTTTGTTCCTGTCTCTCTGCAGACTCAGACAGAGTCTTTTCATGATCACAGCACTTCTTGCAAGCATCTGCGTGCTGTACAGAATTAAATACTGTACATATTTTAGGTCAATTCCTGAGGTCTTGGGTCAACTTTTACTCAATCCTTGGACATTTGGCTAAGTAAGGACGAGGTAAACCCTAGTAAGGACTTCAGGATTTGAGCCATACATAAGGAATAGTTCACATTGCACCAAAAATTAAAGTGAGACATGGCAACTGTTAAGCTGCACATAACAACACTGTAAAACAGGTTTAGGACAGGAAGCATACAAAAATCCTGTTGAAGTTTAAGCAATTTTAAACAGACAAAATACAACTAACCCAAACTGGAATTGGGCAAGGAAAGCTGGGCTAATAACTCTACTTTTGCAAAAAGAGCCATAAGATATTTAGTGAGCAGGGCTCTGCTTTGACGTTGCATTCAAAACAGGGACCCCTCCATCAGGACAGCATCCTCTAACATCATATTGCATGCATTGATCCAGTACTGGTTCAAACTGAAGTATACAGCCAACTGAGTCACTTTAACAACTTGAAATATACTCTAGTTGGCTTTTATCTAATACACAATAACAATAATACTAAACTTAAATTAATTGCATAGTAATATATGTGAGTCACTTAATCTTAATTGTTATTAACTCAATTTCTAGAATTATAGCAGTAAAAAAAACTTACTTCAGTTTCTAAGAAATTGTGGTTATAGTGTGTTTTCTTTCTACCTAGTAAATCTCTATCAGTAATAATAAAAGTAACTTAAAGTATGTGTCCTCCACCTCAGAATATTCCAAAGCCCTTTATATACAATGTTCAGGCACCCACAATTGAAATGCAGCCACTTCTGGGGTGGAACATGGCAACTGTTCAAAACACACAGCAACACTACCCCATAACTCAGGCTAGCAATTGAAGAGCATGTCCAGTAGCTAACCCTATGTGGCTCGGTATCCCTCTCTAGTGGCTAACTCACATAAACTGTTCTATGAGTCTACTGCTGACAACAAGCTAATAGCTTGATTGTATGTTGGTCCTAGGAGCTCATACTTTTAGATTCAGATGCCTTGAGTTCAATCACAGGAGATAACTTAGTCAGGTGAGGTGTTTAATTGTGTCTGAATGAGATGTGACCTTTCCAACAACGCACCTTTGTAGATAGCCTATGGCTACTTAGCACATGCAAATCCCTAAGAGGGGAGTCCTGTGCGGCTATGACTTTAATTCCCGTATTCCCCATTTGTGCGGCAGTCTCTTTAACTACAACTATGTAATGTTATTCAGCAGCTCTTACTTCTTGTTAAATAGTTTTGCTAATAGTGGATATATTGATGGGCCCATCTACCAGACCAGAGAAAGAACCAAAGCTCATAGATTAAAAATGAATGGAGTGTTTACCTGTACATCATTTTAATGGATGGTGAAATTCATTCTCATGATAGACCCATAAATGTCACTTTCTGTCTGCCACAGCAAAATACTTGTGTAATGGATGGCATGCTGCATTAATACCCAACGAGAGGACTTTCAGAGCAGCTTGGCTCACATCGCATACACTAATAATGATTCAGTCTGGGATTTTTATTCATTTCATTGGTGGGGGGAGAAGCAGACACACAGCTGATATCCATGTGTGTAGGGGATGGAATAGGTGGAGATATTGCTGCAGGATAAGTGGAGGATATGAAGACAAATAATGCAACATGGCTTCCTGACTGTAAGGAAATCCCCTTGTTGAGCTTGGGCATGTTCCATATGCTCTCCTGCGAACACCAGAACCTCTGCCCCTCTAACTCTCCTCAGTCTCCTCCTTACTTTTTCCACTTCCCACAGTCACTTGGCTCACCTGGCCAATGAAGCCGATGGGCCCTGTAATTGTCTCATGTTCACTAGTGTAAATAGGGAGTAACTCCATTGATGTCCCAAGGAGCTTAGAGACAATGAAGTTGAAGCAAATGGATTATTACACTTGTGTGAGTGCAGGAGAATCTGGCCCCTCGTCTCTTCATGTCCTGAGCTGCTCCAGTCTCTAGCTAACTGGGGCAGGAGCTGTGTCTTTCTGCATGTCTGCAAAACGCTTTGCACACTCTAGGCACTATACACATGATAAATAATAAACCTCATTCCATCTCCCTTTTCTTCATCCAGTTTGGCAGTTTCTGCATGTCCATCTCTGTCCACCCTGCTCATCTGCCTCCATTGACTTGACTAAATGGAATTCTAGAACCATGCAGACTAGAGAAACAGAAGCTCTAGGGCTTCGACACCCACAAAGCTCCGGGGCTGTATTTATTATTTATGTGGACTGGTATTTCTCTCTCTCAAATGTTCATCATTGTTGCATGTCACCGACAAGGACATAGTGATAATGCCAATGCCCTGATTAGATACTGTTACTATCATGCTTTATCTAGATCGGGGTCGGCAACCTCTGGCACGCGGCTCGCCAGGGTAAGCACCGTGGCGGGCCGAGCCAGTTTATTTACCTGCTGACGCGGCAGGTTAGCAGAGTTGATTGGGTCCTGGAATCCAGACGGGTTGTTAATTAGACATTTCTACGTTAGAGAAATGCCCTTTTATTCTACACCTTCCAACATAAATGTCCTCTGGCTGCCAATGCTCAGAGCCACAAACTCTTTCATATGATGAAGCTGCTGGGGAGAAAGAGTGCGTAATGCAGAGCAGTTCTCCATTGCTTGCCAATTCCAATGAATCAATGGCCATTTGCCTTAGCCTTAGCTGCCTCTCAAACAGCCCCAAAGAATGCAACTGGCCAGTGCTGCTCAACATTTGGATTGGCTTATAGCTTGGTCTTTCCAGCCGAAAGCGGAGAACATCTGTTGCTCTCATGAGCAATGCAATTGGATCAGAGCATATGGCAATTGACAAAACCTCGATGGAGATACTATCTGAAGGGTTCATCTGCTGCTGCTATTTTCTCTCACTGAGCTGTTGTGAGAATGTGTTTAAGGCAAATACCCCTGCTCCACGCTGATGGCCTCTCTACTTTTTGTATGGGGAGAGAGAAATGTGTAGCACTATTTCAGGAAAGCTTGTTCTGTGTATTTAAAAGGTTTGAGCCATGAAGGGAAAGAGGAAAAAAATAATCTTCTTACATTATCATTAAAAGCATCAACTAATCCTGCTGCAAAAGGGTGCAATTTACTAATCGTCAGGAAAAAAATTCTGCTGCATGGAAATACATACCACCAACTAATGAACACTTCTTCTCCAGCTCCTACAATAGTTATCTATGTCTGATAAACTCTGCACCCCTGCTTGCTAAGCTCTGCACACCTGCCTGGTTAATTCAGCAGCCTTGCTTGGTAAATACCATATTCCTCTCTCTATAATCCTTTTTTTCCCTTTTAATTGCTGTGTGAATTCAGTACATAAGAAAGCACTGGAGCTTAAATGTGGCATGGGACAGGCAAGTGGCAGAGCAGTCCAGAGATAAGGACTCTGGCTCACATCCTCAGAGGAACTAAGACACCTAACTCCTAAATAGGCCCCTAAATATCTTAGAAAATCTGTGCCACTGTTCCTGGCTCTGCCACTGATTTCCTCTGCTACCTTGGGCAAGTTACTTCACTTCTTTCTGCCTCTGTTTCTCCCCATCTGTAAAATGAGCATCACAATACCCAACCCCCTTTGAAAACCACTTTGAGATCAATGGGTAAGAAGTGCTTCAAAATTATGGTTATGTGGAGGGGAATTTTATCTATCTTCCTGCTCCAGGCATGGTGGGAAAGGGTTAAATCCCTATCCCTGTGTTCAGGCAGGGTTGCTGAGGCATTCCACAATAGGTAACTAATGGGTCTGGTATCAGCTGGGGCTAATTCCCTAAGCAGGAAGGAGAAGCTGCATGAGCAGGTCTTCAGGCTCTCAGACTGTGGAGTGTTGGGTAAAGGCTTCCTGGGACAACAGAGCCGTGGCTGGCTATGGTCACAGACAGCTTCACTGGGGTTAGTTTTTATTTTGTGTACTCTCTGGTGGTGAGAAGCCTTTTCTTTTGCATTGGGCTATAGGCACATGCAGGCTTGAGTCCTCCTGCAGCAGCATAGTAATTGCAGGGTAATCAGTTACAGCTGCAGACCCAGGGCAAACTGGCCACTCTGTGTTAACAAACTATATCCCCTCACATGTTTTTCTCCTCCATTTCCACACAGAACTCTACCATTCTTTTCCAGTTCTGGGCCTCTCTTGAGCAGGGGCTGCTAATCCTTGGCGTGTATCAAAATGTCCCCTGGGGTTTAGGTAAACTGAGAGATTTTCTCCCCTGAATTTCAGCCATCAAATGTTGTGATTTTTAGGTTCAAAGTAGCTCAGTTAATTTTGATCCCTGCTTTGCATTCTCACATTCCCATGGGTTCTGCTCAAAAGCAGAAGAGTCAAAATACTGCAAAGGGGGTTGTTCTGGCTGCCTGGAAATACTAGAAAACTCATGAGGGATAGCTACATGCTTCTTAGCTTCCCAGCCTGGATTTACAGACTGAAAAGGCAGAGAGCCCTTTGGACCTAAGACCACAGGCTACCTGGCTTTTGGTTTTATTCTCTGTGGAGGCTGAGTTGCCAGTAGTTGCAATGGTTCCACAACTGCCGCAAGTCTTAGAGAATCGCCAGCCAGAGCACTTCTCCGCCAAGCCAAACCCAGTGGGAATAGAGTAGCTAAGGCTTGGACTAGATTCTGAGGGAAGAGGAATGGTGGAGCCACAGGGCTACTGGAGTGTTGAGCCTGGGAGCGAAGCTTCCATTTGGGGTGAGCTAGCGACAAGAGCACAAACAACAAGGGGACAGTGGACAGAGGATTTAGAAGTTCCAAGAACAAGCCACAGATACAACAGGTTAGAAACAAAAGGGTTGGGGGCAGAGTTAGACCAGCACATGGGCTCCCCTAGGAGGCTGGAGGGGGATGTGGGAGGAAGTTCTGGCATTCAAGGGGCTGGGAGGGGGACTTAATCTTAGAGTCCCCAAACTAAGCAAAGAGAGATTTCTGCAAGGGCATTGAACAGAATTTTCTCCAACACAGGGCCTGCCTCATTACCATTAGTGCAGACATGACCAGTATCTATCATCGCTGTTGGAGGCATCCAGATTTGGAGTCAGCGGGCAGCAAAGAGTAAGTCTTTTCTTTTAACATTTATTTTGTGCTACTGTTTTCTAGTGCATTTAAGTAATTGCAACGGTGTTTTAAAAAATGACCAAAATGATGTTTGGGCGTCTCAGCTCTATTTATTTATTTGTTTAATGAGATGCTTTTTGTTAATGAAAGGCCCTGCTTCTTAAGAAAGAAAACAACACCCCCCTGATTTGTCAATTGAATGTGAGAGGGTGTAATGAACCCTACGTGCTTATGTAGCATACTGAAGTTCAGTGTAGGTGCAAGGATTCACCTGCTTGGATCTGATTGCAGGATTGGGACCGTAGGCTCTGATCTTGCCAACGCTTACTCATGAGTAACATTTCCTAAGTTCAGTGGGGCTACTTGTTTGTACATTAAGCACATCCATAAATGTTAGTGTGATGGCCTCCGTCTTGACTGATGCACCAAGGGACTGAACTGGGGAATTCCATTGTTGAAACAATGAGCTTTGATAGCTTGAGCTAAATAACTACAAACTGTTACTAGTGCTACAGTAGCCCCAGATCCTCTGTGGATCAGTTCAGGGGGGGAATGTGTAATGCATACTGACAAACGAGTTACATTTGCAAGGTTGAGGCCATAGTCTCACATTTTGGGGAAGGGAGATTGGAAAGATTGCATTTAAATAGAAATTTTGTTTCTTTAAAATATTTAAAAAATAAATTGAGGGTCCCCCCCCCCCCCAAGAACATGAGTTACAGGAAAAATATATAGCTATGGTGTTTTGTGAGGGGGGAACCTTTTTAATGCAAACATAGTTGCTTCTATGAAATTGATAAGTTGGTATATTTAAAAATCTTGTTTATGGGTAAAAAAAATGGCACCGCCTTTTTGACCATTGCTGTGTTTTGTTTTGTGTTTGAATTGAGTTCTCCCTTTGGAAAGTGGAGCAGGTTCTTATCCTTGGATATTATTGTTTGTTTGGGAAGATGAGGTGTTTTATCTGTGTCTTCCCGGTATGACAGGGTGAGTGGCAGGATGTAGGGGAAAAGTAAGGTGCTCTTTTGGCTTTCGGATGAGTGTTGACTTCATGAAAACCTGTTAATAGCAGGGAGTCATTTGTGCTTATTGTGATTGCTTCCTTCTATGTGGTAAGGGGAGAATGTTGCCTTTTAAGGTGAGCTTCAGGGTGGGGGAGAAGTGGTGTCTGAAATGCCAGATCTACTCCTGAAAACTTCAGGGTGCTCCTCTTCACATGAACCATGCTGGGTTCTCCTGTCCTAGAGACTAGACTGTGGCTTGGGCTCTGGTCCTGCAATGACCTCTGAAAAAGCAGAGTCCTGCTGCTTCATGGACTTTATTGTTTCCAATGGGGGCATTCCACCAGAAGGATGGGGACCTAATATATGAGAAATGGGCCCAAACTGTGATAATTAGCTCCTGAATTGGAGTTGGATCCTGATATTCCCAGAGCCTGTGTGGCGCTATTATTTCATATTTCCCCTTATTTGTACATCTCTGCTTTGTTCTGTCTCTCTTCAGTGCCAGGGTGAACAGCTGCCTCTCGTATCAGCCCTCCTCCCCCAATTCCTCCATCTGGGCAGATTTGTTTTCAGATAAAATAACTCTTGAACCTCCCCTACACTCTATGTGCCCCTTAGTAGGTTGTAGAAGCAGTCTGGAGATTAGCAATGGGTCCTGACCAGTTGCCAGCTTTGATAGTACAGCCCCTTCGCATGCAGGTCTGCCACAGAAGTACAACCAAAGGCCAATGTCCTCTGTGATGTCACAAATCCATGTGTGGTGTGTGAGCAGAAAGTGGGTGAGAGGCACTGGGAGGCATAATTCCTTTCCCCTCCGCCCTCACGAGAAATCAGGCAGGGAAGGGGCAACTAGTGCTTCCATGGCCCTTCCATTGTGCTACGCAATCTCCTATCGGGCAGAGAGGCAGATTCTGTAACAGATGTTGCAGCGCGGTTCCATTTGAGCCATGCTGCCCTGGAGTTGGGGGAGCAAGGTCCCTGAGAGCCATGGTAGAGTCATGGGCTCTGCATGGATGTCCCTGTCCATCATGATATGCTCTCATAGTAGATCCCATCCACTTTCCATGGTGGGGTCTTCCCTTCCCACTCCTTATGGAGTTTTCCATCATCTTCCACCAGAAGACCTGGCCTGGGCCCTTGTAATTTAGCCTTATTAACCCCTGCTTTGCTGATGGCACAGATTGGTGAAGAGGTACAGCAGGCCCATGGCAGAGCTCTAAGAGTCCTGAACCACAAATTTAACCACAAATCCATCCTTCCTGGAAAAGGCTTATCACTTCCAAGCAGAAGCAGCCGCAGCTTGGCATGCCTGCCGGTATGTTTCCGTGAGAGCACTGGGAAGATAAACACGGTGTAATTCAGTTAAGAGGGAAGGGAAGGCAAACTCATCATAATAGTTTAAAAAAAGGAAAACAACAAATAACAGCTGCTTTTGCAGGAACAGCAATGGCCAATTTTATCTCTCATAAAAGAGAGCGATGATGTGTGTCTCTGAAAGAGCAAACTGCAGCTGCAGCCACCACTGAGTGCAGCTTTAACCAAGTTTCTGGAACAATATGATAGATTGTATCTGCATAATCAAAAGAATGCAGAATCATAACTGAGCCTAACTACTAATGGGCCATAAAGCCAGGGCACTAACACGCACACCCGATAAAGCACCTAATCAATTACCTTTATATTTATACAAGTGCACAGTGCCTATGGATACATTTTGGTTGAATGTGATGAATTTCTGTGATCTTGTAAATGAGAGCTATGGCTACCTTAGCACATTTGGAGGCAGGCATTTGGAACACACCCCTATTCCACCTTTGAAGCTTTGCCAGAATATCCCTGACAGCCCCTGCTGTTCCAAGCCACTTATGCCCCATGTCCCTCCCCTGACACAACAAAGTGTAATCTCAGTCCTGACCCACAATTCTATTACTGGAGACTGCTAGTCCTCCTATTCCACTGCTGGATTTCTTATGTAGCATGCCAATAGCTATCCTATTCCTACATAAGTGTGTTGGCAACTCTTGTGATATCCCGTGTTTTCTTCTTAAAGCCCCAGCTCCCGGAGTCATGTTTTTTCCTGAGAATCTCAGCTTGCTTTGTATTTGTCTAATACTCCTCATGGCTGAGGAAAAAAGCTTAAAATTGTCATTCCCCACCCCGAAAGGGTCAAAGAAGGCAAATAAATATTCAAAAAAATATTATTTTTAATATCTTTTGATTGTTACGCTAATCCTGTAACCTTTTTTCAGGGGGTGCTGAGTCATGATTTGTGTATGTTTGGGGTAGGCAATGTGTTAATGCCTATCACAGTGGTATCTAAGCACCAGTAGTTCAGATCTGTGTGGTGTGGTATGGTTTCATATTCACTCAGGACTAGCTGAATGCCAGTTCTGACTCACGTGTGACTGAAGACACATTTAAATTCGGGCTTTCAGAGATAGACCACTCTATCGCATTACCCAGACCCCTCTTCCCTGCATGATAATGGCTTGGTATGTATTGTACAGAGACACTGCCCGAGAAGTAGCCCTATATAAGACAGGAGGGTGACCTAAGAGGATATTACCTTTGTTCTCTTATTCATAAAAGGAAACTCATTTACTTTACTGAGCAAAAAATTTAATATTCATTAAAAAATTACTGTCCTATCTTGATTTGACAAAGCGAATGTGTATCTGAGCTGAACCACCACACTCTTAATGTCCCAATGAGTTTTACATCTTTTAGAAAGACACTTTCTAGCATCCAGCCAGCTGCAGCCAGCATGTGACTCGGGTACTGGGCCAACAGAATGGGGTATGTCCATGACCACCCCAGCACAATCTGTTTGGACAGCATGCATCCATCCCATCAATACTTTGCAGATGGGGCTATAGCAGCACAATAATCTGTCACTGATCCTTCCTAAAAAGTCACACCTAACTGCTTGCCTACAAGGAACTGGGGAGGCAAAGTTCACACATGCTTACAAAGAAATACAGCCTCTGAATGTGTACGTGCTGTAATGACTGGCGCAAACTGTGTGATATGGTCTATGCTTCCTCTACCCTACCAAGTGTTGCCAGCTCTCACAACTTTATTGGGGGGTCTTGTGATTTTTTTATTTCATACCTCCCCCTTAAACCTGCAGCACCTGGAGTCATGTGATTATGTTAGGATCTCAGCTTTCGCTTCAAATAAAAATGTGAATTTCTAGCCCTCATGGTTGTAGAGACAAATTTGAAGCCATCAAGCAGAAACCTGAAGGTAAAGAGAGAGAAATCAAATGTATTATTTAAAAAAAAAAATCTAAGAATGTTCATACTAGGTCAGACCAATTGTCCATCTAGCCCAGTATCGTGTCTCCCAACAGTGGCTGGTGCCAGATGCTTCACAGGAAATGAACAGAACAGGGCAATTATCGAGTGATCCATTCCCTATCAACCAGTCTCAGTATCTGGCAGTCAGAGGGTTAGGGACACCCAGATCATAAGGTTGCATCCCTGACCATCTTAGATAATAGCCATTCATGGACTTATCCTCTATGAACTTATCTAATTCTTTTTTTGAACCCAGTTATGCTTTTGGCCTTCACAACATCCCCTGGCAATGAGTTCCACAAGTTGAGTGTGCATTGTTTGAAGAAATACTTCCTTATATTTCTTTCAAACTTGTTGCCTATTTCAGTGGGTGACCTCTGATTCTTGTGTTATTGGAAGAGGTAAATAACACTTTCTTATTAACTTTCTCCACATCATTCTTGATTTCATAGACCTCTATCCTATCCCTCTTTAGCCGTCTTTTTTCCAAGATGAACAGTCCCAGTCTCTTTACTCTCTTCTCATATGGAACCTGTTCCATATCCCTAATCATTTTTGTGACCCTTCTCTGAACCATTTCCAATTCTAATATATCTTTTTTGAGATGGGTTGACCAGGATTGCACATCATATTCAAGGTATGGATGTACCATGGCTTTATATAGTGGAATTATGATATTGACTGTCGTCTTATCTACCCCTTTTCTATCATGGTTAGCTTTTTTTTTAATTACCACTGCACATTGAGCAGATGTTTTCAAAGAACTATCCACAATGACTCCAAATTTTTTCTTGAGTGGTAACAGTTAATTTAGACTCCATCATTTTCTACGTATGGTTGGGATTTGTTTTCCAGTGTGCATCACTTTGCATTGATCAACATTTGAATTTCATCTGCCATTTTGTTGCCCGATCACCCAGTTTTGTGAGGTCCTTTGTAACTCTTCACAGTCTGTTTTGGACTTAACTATCTTGAATAATTTTGTACCATCTGCAAACTTTGCCAATTCACTGTTTACCCCTTTTTCCAGCCCAGTTATGAATATCTCATGATTTAAGCTGATCTCATGACTGTTTTTCAGGCCTGCCTCATGATTTTTGGCTGCTTGAGACTGGAAGTATGGCCTTCACTACTTCACCCCCCTATTTGTCTATGACCCTCCCCTGTTTTGTTGTGTCTAGTTTATATTGGGAACATTATCTGGGCTGGGGCTGTATCTGCACATGTTTCTGTGGGGTGCTTGGAACACTTGGGGCAATCAAAAAATAATAAATATTCATAATATTGATGGAATAATCATAAGCTTAATATTTAATCCTCAAAAGTGACTAGTAATTTTGAATGCCTCAATGTGAGGAGGCTTAACTTTTGAGACCTCAAAGAGGGCTGATGCTCAGAAAGTGCTGAGCACTTACCCTCTGGAAATCAGGACCCTTTGAGATGTCTTAATTTAGGCCCCTTCTAAAAATCTAGTCAATTGCCAATAGGACAATGCAGCACACCCAGTCTCTGGGATTAGAGCAAACCAACCTCATATCTTGGCCTGTGAAGACCAATGAAGCCTTATAGCTTTGGTGATCCCGGGCCCCGTTTAGTCAGCTGTGTTGTTTCTCCTATCTTCCTTAGTGCCTTCCCACTGCTCGCTGGGAAGGATGGACAAGGTCTCCCACTCTTCACTGGGAAAGAATCACACAGCAGCTCAGCTTATTTCAGCATAAAGAACCATGCCTCCAGAATTCCTAGCGACGCACATGGGTGAGTGCACCAGAGAGGACCCAGTAACACAGGCCTGGCTTTGTAGTGTGGCTGGTCACGCCCAGGTGAGGCTTACCCAGTTGCCAATCACCCATGCTAATACCTCAGTGAAGACGTACCCTTCCTGCAGAAGGCACCACATCACAGCAGGATATGCAGGGAGACAAAAGGAATCTTGTCTGGACTGTGAATCAGGGTGGACTCTGCTCCCCTCCCCAACTGGCCATGTAGCGCATCGGGAATCATTGCTCTTCTCCATCAAGAGCTCTAATTTCTAATTTAGAAGGTAATTCTAGCTCAAATTAGTGCCTCTTGTGGATAGAATTAGAGTCTGTGTGATGATTTGGAAAATACAATCAATTTGCTCCAATTGTTCGTACATGTCAGATCTCTCCAATAATGAAGAATTTACTCCTCCAGCACAGATACAAACAATGAGCCATTAGTCATGGGAGACGAGAGCGTCTGTCATAAGCAAACGGCCCGCGATACTAAATGCTGCATTTAACGGCAACAAGAAAATGCCCTGGGGTGTTGGGCTGTTGTGTGCGGGGATCCTGCCATGTTCGGGCCCTGCTGTGTGGGGAATCCTGCTGTGTACTCGCAGTTTTGTTCAAAGCCCCAAGGACTGGGATCCTATGGTGCTTGGAGGCTAGAAGTGAAAATCCTGCCACAAGGGCCCTTATGCACTTGAAGGCTGGGGATTCGAATCCTGTCACTAATATTCTGCTGTGCGGAGCCTTTCTAATTTGAGGCTGAGGGGCCCTTCTTCTGGCCAATGCTGGGAATCTGAATCCTGCCACAGACCCAGAGGAAGGGCTGCTGTATTCTCTCTGCTCTTTAGCAGCACTGCACCCACATGGGAAGCTACCACCTTGCCCCACCTGCAATCAGGGGGAAATAGCCCTGCAGAGCGTCCGTCACAGAAGGGAAGGGACAAGACGGGGCTTTTTGAACAATCCATGGATTCTTTATTGAGGATCCTGGACACAGACACACCTGGAGGTTCTCTCTGGCTGATCAACACAGCCTGTGCTGCCTAGCGTCCTCGCTCAAGGTCTTCCTAAACCCTGGCCTGAATTACGCGGTTGTGGAAGGGGCTGCTGATTACACCACAATGGCAATTATCGTTAACACTGCAGCTATGATTTGTTTTCAGTAGTGCCCATTATGGACGAGGGGGTTTCCAAACATGAAAAGAGAGATGGGGACAGATCCTTAGCTTGTGTAAAGTGCCACTGACTTCCACAGAACTATGCTGATTTATACCACCTGGGAATATGTCCACTGCTCCCTGAGAGCTCTAAGAATTGCACAGATCTCACTGGCCCCATCCTCTTTTTCTGCACTCATCTGGGACACATTAGAAGGGAAATTGAGAGTGACTGTTATTCTAAGCATTAATTTCTGGTCTTTTCATGGTCTGATTTAACCAGCTCTTTAGGAGGCAAACAATATACATATTTCATGAAATGCATTTCCATGTCTGTTTAATTGTGAGCGCACTCCGTGAGGCTGAGAGATGCTAACTGCTCCTTGTTAAGTCATTTGAGCTGACTTAACGGGGAGGCTGTGAGACTGATAATGAATTACCCAGCTTTAAACCTCTGCCAGCCAGCCACCTCCTTGTCTTGCTCCCTTTCCCTCCAGGATCTGGCTCTCGCATCTGATACTGGAGAGGAACCCTGAACCCAAAGTGGCCCAGAGCACAGGCCAGGATGTGAAAGCTCCTCACTCCTCATTACCCAGAGTCAGAGAAAGGGTGATCTTGTGGCTGAGGCCCAGGTCTGGGGAGTCAGGAGACCTGAATTCTGTTCCCAGCCCTATCACAGAATTCCTAATCCTCTCTGTTCCACAGCTTCTCCACTACAGAATGAAGAGGATTACCCCTTCCCTGGCTTGGTGTTGGATTCATAAATGTCTGTAAGCACATTGATGTACAGTGCCTGCCACCAAAGGATAAAGGCCAAATATTGTAATGAATTTACTGGGGTGTGTATATGCTGCTGGATGGAATCCAGATGATTCAATTCTGTTTCATAGACCCTATATTGCAATAGCTGATGGAGATTCTCCATTAGCTCAAGTGGCAGGGACTTGTGTTTTTTGGAGTAAGAAGATTCCAAGTTCTAGCCCTGCTGTCTCCAGAGTGTTCCAAGTGGCCAGTGTGTGCAGCATAATAAAGGCTGTGAAGTCCTAGGTGTCCATGGACTTTTTAATAGTGAAATTACTGTAGTTTGTGGGATGCACTTAGTTTTCTTCACCTTCAGAGAACTTACCCATGCCGTAGAGAGGCTGCCCCACAGGAAGGAAATTGCATTGTGCTAACAAGATCTATTATAGAGTGATGAAGACCTTCCATCAGTCATATATGCTTGAGCCTCCTGTCCCCATCCTAACAGAGATCGCCAGGTGGGGAATAGAAAAGAATTCTGACATGAACCCAACAATCCTGCATTAGTGGTTTGACTCAGCCGATGGTTTAATAACTGTGATGCTCCACGGAACAAGATGACCTGCTCGGAGAGAGGCCACTGCTGGCTTCTGAGGCGGGAGGCGAGGCTGTCAAGTTCACCTCTGTGCAAAATGCAGGTAATTGCTTCCTGCCGCCATAAATTACTTAGGCATTCAGATGTTTAAGCATATGTATCCTATCGCTGGAGCCAGCCTTAATGCTCTGGGATATATATGAGATGGTAAAACCTACATTATCTGGGATTTAGGATGTTTGCTTTGCAGAGCAAGGGATTAGAGAATAGAAAGCCTGAAAGGACCATCTGTCTGCAGAGACAGATCCTCTGAACTGGTCATTTTTTCTAACCTCCTTGACTTTTTTTATTTGCTATCTTCCATCATAGTTGATCCCCTCAGTGTCCCAGACGGTTCTGTATCTTAATTCCCACAGCCGCTGGCTCTCTGCTCACCTAGTTGCCATTTACAGGAAGATGTATCAGTAACTTAGAATTCACCTACCTATCACTTGGAGTTTTCTATGACCATAATATCTAGACACCTCCAGCACCTTCCATCCCCCTTCGGATTGCAAACGTAGCCACTCTTAATATGCATCCTGCTGTACGTGGCTCCTCAATCTGCCATTGAAATACAGCTGACCCTGGGGTGGAACAACAGTGACGGTTGAACAGTAATGCTACACACTAAGTTTAGGATAATAAGTGAATAATATTACTCTACACCTACACAGCAGTATTGCCAACTCCTGCAGCTGGATTTGGGTGTCATGGTATTTGGTGTCTATCTTAAAGTCTCAGCTCCTGAAGCCATGGGGCTCTCTGCTTTTTTGTTTTGTTTTTAATAAAAGTTTCTAACCCTCATGGCTGCAGAGAAAAGTTTGAAAATGTGGCTCATGTAACCTAAAGGTTCCCAAACCATAAGGCAAGTAAAAAAGAACTGAAAACGTATTTATTTTTAAATCTCATGATTTTTGAATGCTTGGGGTTAAAAATACTGGGTATCTTTCATCCTAAGGGGTCCCCAACTGCTTCACAATTATAGACGCGCAGCACAAATGGAATAACCCCACCTCCTGCTCAGGAAGGCTCAGCATTGGGCAGCACAGCACTGGGCTGGGGAATATTTTCCTAGGCCATTGGGACAAACTGTGCTCCTTATAAACAAAATGTCAAAGGATCATCTGATCACCACAAGGCTCAGAAAGACAGCCCTTGGTTCTCAGGATTGCATCTGGAAGACCCACATAAAATGAAATGCATGGGCCTCAGCTTGTCTAACTTTGGAAGAGTGAGAGGCTAGTGTTTAAAGTCTTAATATTCCACCTGAAATGAAGGAAGGTGTTAGGGTGACCAGACAGCAAATGTGAAAAATTGGGATGGGGTTGGGGGGTAATAGGAGCCTATACAAGAAAAAGACCCAAAAATCGGGACTGTCCCTATAAAATCGGGACATCTGCTCACCCTAGAAGGTGTTCTCTCCCCGCCCCCCTTTTCAAACAGGAGCTCAATGCTTTTCAATGGAATTAATTCTGCAAGATACAAGGAATGCTGGTGCACATACAGTCACTGGCATCCTCTCCAATGCAAAGAGGGTTCGATGAGCATTAATAGTACTGGCAAAATAGTTTGCATTTGCCCTGTTAGCATCGGCTCTCAACAGACCTGTGCAAGCCCTAGAGAGCAGAAGTCCCTCGGCACATAAATAAGCAAAATAGATAAATATTCATAACCACACTGGAGATGGCTTTTGTTTTTGTTTTTAAACATCTCAGCACAAACAAACATTTCCATTTACCATTCCCTTGTTCACAGCAAGGTGAATTGTATTTACAGTGCTGGGGAATTTATCAGCGGCAGCATTCTGCTCATCAGCTGTCTCTCCTGTTTCAGAAAGCAATTAGCAAGCGGCAGGCAGAGCATGTGAATAAGGGAACACACTGGAAGGGGCTGCTCACCAAACTGTGCTGAGCGGCATCACTGCCCGTCAGGTGGTCCCCCGCCTTCACTTGGCCCGACGACTCTATTATACCGGGTACAGTCCAGGCCCTGTGCGCATACGACAGGTTAGGTCAGGAAGGGAGTCAAAAGTAACAGATCTACTTGGAACTGCTGCTGAAATTTAGGGAGGCAGAATGGAACTACTTTATTTTTTTGAAGAAAGTGCAGTGGGGCCTTTATCAAACACAGGGGCTGGAGCGTGGTTCTGGCCTCTCTCTTTCCATATGCCCTGCAGATCTTGTATGCGGGTGCTGAACAAGTTCTTGTTATGAGACTGTGTCCAGGGTGGTGACCCTCCTGAACTGCTCTAACACTAGAAAGGGGGAAAGGAATTTTGGAGAGCTCTGTCAGGGCATCAGGCAGGCTTCCTAGACTGGCAGGAGAAAAGATCTGCAGTCTTGTGAGCCAAAGGTTTAGGGAAACATTCATGATACAGCCATCCTGACTTGCGTGTGTGTGTGTGTGCGCGGGGAGGGGGGGAGAGGAGCAGAGGGTCCGTATGAATGCATGCACATATTATACATCTGTACTGCATATGTCAGTAATATAATCCCTACCCTGTGTATAACCCGGGGGGGGGGGGGGGGGGGGGGGAATTAAACAACCTTGACCCAAAGCTAAGAGTCTGTTTTGCCACACCAACACAAGCCAGGGCAATCTGGGACAACTGAAGTGAGTGATCAGGGATTTGTGTGGGGTGGTGACTGGGGCTGTGGGTGGGAACCCTTATCTCTGCACCAGGATACTGGTATACGATGGACTTCTGTGGCACTGCTGTGTCTGCTCCCCGGAGCACCCAAGCCCCATAGTCAGGGAAACCTCCAAGTGCATAGGCAACGAGGCTCCTCCACTTGACCGCTACACATCTGCAGACACCACCTGTATCCTGAGGGCTCTCAACACACCACCTGCGAACTCCTCTGCTTCCTGAAAGCCCCGCTTGTGCTCCCCCCGAATCCCCTTCAACCCAGCCTGCTTCCTTTGGTTCCCCAGGGTCTTTGTGAGGAGCAGAACTGTAGAGGTAGAGTTGGAAAATCAAAGCGGGGGAGGGTTCTGAGCAGTTCCATCAGCTATGTTTGGTATTGATCACATCCGTTATGTCCAATGAGGGGAATGACTCCTTGTGAGCTTCTCGGACTACTCCGAAAGCTGTGTGTGCGGTATGCAGTTTATGGGGATTGTTCTGTGGACATTTTTAGTTAGAGGAGGGCCCAAAGAGTCAAGAAAAAACAAGACAATGCTTCAGAAAGGAACATTTTGAAATGTTTCTTCTGCAAAAAGTTAGTAACTACTTTACTTGTTACGTGGAAAGTGCAATTGTCCTTTGAGTTACTGTGTTAAGTTTGGAAGCCTGGTTCAATCAGTGAAGTGTGAAAGAGAGGGATTTTTAGTCCTGCTTTAAGCGCAAATGTCAGTGCAAACTTAAACATGGAGTTGCCAGTGATGACTCCATTATTTATATATTAGATGTGTCTTGCTCTAAATATAGACTTGCAGTCTGAAAATTCAGCCACTGCATGAGGCAGGGAATGTCTGTCTGTCTCTCTCTAAAACAGGAGCTTGTTGAAATTCACCCTACAGGACAAGGTGACATTCTAAAGCTACAGGACTGTGTGTATTTATATGTGTATATTTATTTATTTATTCATATCCATGTATATGTTGCCTGTAAAACTGTAAATATTACTCTGGAGACTGTTAGCTAATGGACAGTAGAGGACTGGAGACTTGGGTTCTATTACTAACTTGCTGAACTTGGGTAAATGATATATCCCCACCTATACCCAGTTTACAAATACATCAAATATTGCTTTACACAGGGTGGTCTTGGGGCCTTAATTAATGTTTTACAACTCATAACAATTGCTTGGATGGGCTATTTTAAGGGATTATGAAAGAAGCAACTCTCTCTTCTAGACTGTGGGTACAGAAGAGAGAAAATGGGGAGGAGTCCGCTGCATTTCAACTCCCCTAGATCCTTCAAAATCATCTCCCTCCCTTTCTGGTTCATCATGGAGGCCTTCAAGTGGATATGCTGTCTGACAAGCAGCTTTGCAAAGTTCTGAATCTGGCCACCTTAATGTAAAATAATAAATCTACCATTTAGATTCAGTACAGCCTGGGGGGAGATGCTCCCTTGAAAGCCAGCATTAAGTGTGTTTGTTCGGAGCAGAAACGTAGCTAGGAGAACAGAGCTGATTGCAAGTGACAGCTCTCATGCCAGATGAGTTCTAACAGACAACTGTTCCTCCATCGATAAATGCCTGAGGGAATCCATCAGTTTTCCTAACTGAGGTTAGGAAAGGGTTAGTTGTAGGATGGGTGAATATGGCTGAGTAATCTGGTAACAACCCATCTTGTTACCTGGAACTGTGTGTGTGTTTCCAGGGGCGGGGGGAAGGAGAGCCAGCTTCAGCATCGTAGGAGGGTGGGACCCACCACCACACACTCAGCTATGCTGCAAGGTGGACTTTCTCCAAGGCTTATCCTGTGTGTGGCTAATCTGTGTAAATCTGTTTGTTCCGTAAGATATTGCAGCACACTGGCTCTAGTGATAACTCAGCTACAACATATGTATTAAAAGTGACTTTCCAGAAGCCATGCTCCACTGATGTGATGCATTTGTTCCTCTCACCAGGATGAGAGCACTGGTGATTCCTTGAAGCTAGGAAAGAATTTCACTCCTGGCCCCCTCTCAGCTGCAAGTAGGAAATATTATTTGTGGAAGGGCTCATCAGGGCAGGTTCTAATTTGCCTGAGCAGACACGCCACTAACACGCCTCATGGAATTCATTCCCATCCTCACATGATCGTTCCCCTCAATTCATGTGTTTGATTTGGGAAGCTCACTGCTTTATTGATCTGCATTTAGGGCTAGAGCTAGAAGCCTCTTACTTGGGCATTAACTTTGAAGGGTGCTTAGGCAGCTTTAGGGTTTGGATCATTGTAATTACCCAGATAATACCGACCAATAGGAGGGGTACATAAGAGAGCCCTTGTCACGGGCTATCTGTGTCTAATGATCTGGCTAACTAAAAATATTGGGGCTATTATGTTGTTAGTTATCAAAATCCACAACAAGAAACTAATTTAAGAACAATCAGAAAATTGCCATAGCTGATCAGACCACTGATTCCATCAAATCCTGCTTCCTGCCACTTTAGAGGAAGGTGTAAACTCTCCCAGCCTACAGCCTATATATATATATATTTTGGCAAACGTATGTCTGTGGTTCCTTCTTCACTTAATGTCTCTGGGATGTAGTGACTTCACTATTGACGCAGGTGGCGACGTGGGAGTAAAATTAAATCAGAGCACAGGAGGTCCAGACACCACCACGCGGCTTTCAGATGTTGCCAAATATCTCCCCCTAACATTATTAAATGAACAGAAACTAAGTACGTTACTCTGTATCAATAGCAATGCAGGGGAAATGTGTTTAGACCAAGCTGTGAAGCAAATGGCCAGGGAACAATACCTTGTTCATCTGGAGTGGAAAAATTTGCTATTTTATTGTTAGAATGGGGATTGACAATGTGTTCAAAACACAAAAATGAAGACCGTCCCTGCCCCGACGAGTTTACAGTCTGAGAAAGGTGCTAGGAGATAGGAAGCCATGAGAAATATAGAACAAGGAATATCTTCAAGGTGGTGGTATAAAACATGTAGTTTACTAAATTCCCTTCTGGGAGGAACTGGAGAAGAAGTGAGTTTATTTGGAATCTGAACCTGTGACTTGGATGTGAATTGACTGTGAACTTAATTTGGTTCCTATACAGCCTGATCTCATTGCACTGGAAGTGAATGAGAAATTTTATAATGAATTTCAGTCAGAGCGGTACTGAGCCCAGGTTGGACTCTCTCTTTGTCACAGCACTTCTCCGATCAGGTAAATCCCGGTTCTGCTGACGTCTGTAGGACCAGGATATGCCGATATATACATACATACACATTCAGGGCAACATGGCTCTGAGGAATATGCATGGGACTGGGACCCAGAAGACCTGGGTTATACTTCCAACTTTGCAATCAACTGTCTGGGCAAGCCACATAACCCCTCTGCATCCTGTTGCCATGTCTGTGAAGCGGGGGATGATAATGGATCTCACAGGGGCATGCAGCACATTAGCTACAGCACATTAATGTAGTATCTTAACATTTGTGTGTGTGTGTGTGTCCAGTTCCCAATAAATCTGTGTCCAGCGTGCAAAACCATCCCAACAGCTGGCACTAAATCATCCCCTTGCTGGCAGTCTGAGTAGAGAGGCCTAATGCTGAATGGGCCATGGAGTCTGAACACTTCTCCCATCCTTGGGGTGCTCCCGCCAGCCCAGATTTGAGCCATGTTAGTGAGGCGAGCTTGCCCTGCCGCTTGGCCAGGCTATAGCTGCTCAGTGGAGAAGCAGCCTCCAGGGTCCTCAGTCCACCAGCGCCAAAGCCACTATGTAAAAATGCTGATTTGCTATCTCTGCTGGTTTTCCCCCCACTCCACTCAGTTTGGAGGTCGATGGGTTTCACTTTCTGTTTCTAGTCACTTTTATGCCCCCTCTAATGCACACGCAGCAGGTGGCTGTGTTGGAGATTCCTGTGCTGCACCTAGGACCAGATCTGTGCTCCACCTAGCTCAGCAGCCTAGAGCTAGAGAATAGCCAGTGGAAGATTTACTTACATATGCTTCCTCAGCTTACTCAAACTCTGAGTTTTGACCCCTTAAAACACTCGCCACTGTCTGCCTTTCATTATGTGCCTGTGACTGTCAGTTCATGTTTTCTTCTCTCTGGGTCATTTCTGTGGGTTGAGAAGCTTGGTCCCTAAAGGCCCATCCCCAATACCACAATCGCCACCTACACTAGCGTCTGGCCGAGGACCCAGCTGAATAGTCAGTATGTGACAAACGCTGCGTTAGCTTCTGTTGAGTCCTAAGGGAGAATGGCCCATTGAGAAAAGGAAAATAAATGTTCTTTTTCTCATGTTTTCCCTGGGCTGAGCTGCCCTTCACCCTGCAAGATCTTCCTAGAGGAAGCAGCTCTTTGCTGCCAAAGAAATGGGACGGCGTCCGTAGCAGGCAAATAATAACCCTGTATGATTAAGAGTTCTGCGTGCTGTAGGCCTGCTCCAACTTTGGGGGAGCTCACTACAGCTGGCTATAGATGACAGCACGTATACAAACTCCTATCCACCACAGGCATGGAAAGGCAGAGGGAGAGAAGGCTGAGAGAATGCTACTTTTATAGCGTTATCCAGGTACAGCTCTAAAGGGCTTCACGAAGGTGGGTCAGTGTCATTCTCTCTCCACTGCACTGATGACGGAAACGGAGACACATGGGGGTGAAGGCCGAAAGGGGAAGGTTTTCCAAGGCACATTAAGAGCAGTTGGAGTTGGGTGCGTAAGTGCCATTTGTGTCTTTGAACATCTTGCCCACGATGTTAAAGCCCATTTTGGGGATGGGGGCTAGGGGGAAGGGAGAATCTAAAGTTAAGCATAATTAGCCACCTGAATGTTCCTTGACTTTTTTTTTTTTTTTTGGTCTGGCGTGTGGAGCAACTGCACCTCCTAATGCAATCAGAGCAGTGGTGTACCTTCCACTGGTCTGCATGTCACATCATGCTCACTCAGCTTTAGATCCAAGCTGTTCTCACATGCACTTCAGCCACAGAGAGAGGTGCAAGGATTCCTCAAAGCTGACAAGGTCCAGAGGCTGGGAAGAAGAGAGGTTTTTGCCAAGACTCAGAGTTTGTGGCGTTTGAATCCAGACTAAGCCTGTGACCTTTGGCTTGACTGAGAAGGTGAGGATGCTGGATGAGGAAAATCCCTAGAGTTAAGCGTAGGAGAGAGGAGGGGAAATAAATAAAAATCCTTGTGGGGTGCAGAACTGGATGGGGGCAGTTAATACAAGTTGCTCAGCCCAATAATTACTGCTTGATTTGTTTTGGTGGAGGCAGGGGATACTTTAGCTGATCCTGCCCGCCTGTTTAATGATTATACTTTGCCATATATTTGTCACACCACTCCGTCCAAAGGATTGCAAAGCAAACTTAAAAAACAAGAATCACTTCACTCATGCCACCCAGCCACGGGATGTGACAGCTGTGACACTAGCCTTTGGAGGCAATGGGCCCTGATCCCTGCATGCTCCCACAGGAGTCTATAGCAGGTTTCCAATGCCTCTGGGCCTCAGCAGCTACTGAACAGTGCACAGCAGTGTTGGGCAACAGTATGGGACAGGAAGTGAAGCAGCACCCTGAATCCAGTTGCAACGACACGGGGGAAATTTAGAAGAGGCAGAATAAGATTACTCACCAGGGTATTAGAGGTAATTTCCCTTCTGTCGTGGGATCTCTAATTGCCAGTTGTGGTCAGGCTTTGGTTTTATGACTCATCTAAATTACAGAATGGCGGCTCCTGCCCCGACTCTTATGACTTTACAATAATAGTCTCCCAATAGAAATGAGTATTGTAAAGATACTTCTATTTGGACTTTTAACTATGGATTAGATTTGGATTGTTTTAGCTAATTCCATTAAAAAGGCAAAAATAACAACGTATTCTGCTGTTCTAAGAACTGACGCTACCTGCTGGGTTTATCCTTGTGCGCTGCAGCTTGAACTTCTCATTCAATATTTTGCTCCCGTTATTCAAGTGAATGACATTTGGCCTCCTTTTATCATAATTCTTCTATTTCCCACTGCTTGCTGAGAAGAGGAAAGAGATAAAAGGACTCGTTGACAAAGTAACAGGTCATTTACCAAGTTGTGAAGGTTCCAGAGTCAGGGCCCAACCAGGTCACTTTTTCTCAGGGGGGGGCGGCCCTACTGATGCGAACATGAGAGAAGAATGACAGGGCTTGTGGTCCCATCTGATGGGGGAAGCACGGAGCAATTGATTTTTTTTTTTTATAGTGCCTGTGATTCAGCAATAATGCTTCGGTGAGAAGTGCACAGAGAGAGAGAGAGTGGGAGGGATGTAATAGCAATTAGAGGAGAATAATAAAAGCAATTAAATGTGGAGGGATATGAGACAGAATTGCTGGCAGGGCAGCAGAGGTTGCGCTGTTGAGAGGACTTGATTGTGTGGAAAGGGAAAGGTGATTGAGCCCACGATTGCTTTATTTAAATTCCTTACCTCAGTGCTTCTGTAAGAGTCTCTTGCACAAAAGTATCTTATTTAGAGTTGAGCCTCTGGAGAATTTAGTGCTAGGAGCCAGCCAGACTCCTACCACATCTTCAAGAGAGCTCACAGACCCTGAACGTGTGTCCAAACTCACCTCTTCTCTACCTGGCGTGTGGTTGGACTGCACCACAGCAGTGTGCTGTAAACCTCAGCCCAAACTTTCTCCTGGAACTTGTGATGCCCCTGCTAGGATATCCTCTGTCCTAGTTCCCCGTAGGGACCTGCCCAGCCTCCCTTTTATATGAGGGCTGTAGTTAATGAGCTGCACCTGCCAAAATTAGTTATCCGGGTCAGTGGAAGTGTCTCCTTGTTGTGCTGGAGACTGATTTCCTCTTCAGCTGCTGTAATCCAGGCTATATTAGGGTGCAAGCCTGCCCTGCCAACGGGCCTCGGCTCTAGGACCGAGAGGTAATTTCAGTCTCCATGACTTGGTCACTCTTTGGCCATCCTGCTGAGGTTGCCCATTATGCAGCCTGTCCTGTCAACAGCGATAATAATTAGAGCCTTCGAACGAGGTGCAAAGGTGAACAAAAGCCCAAACAAGGAGGATGCAACATTCAGACCTGAGGTTTGAGATCTATAGGGAGCGGAGATAGGCCTGAACAAAAACCCTGGATCCAGCACACGCATCCTGCCATGGTGCACTACAATGGAGTCTGCGTCCAGATCTATGCCCCTGGCTCTAGAACTGATCAAACCAAAACCCAGAACCACTTGGACCCTCCAAACTGAGATGGGAATCTCTAGCTGGGGCTTTCTTGTGGTATGTGGGGCCTTTTGGGATATCTGTAGTGTCTGTAAACTGTGGTGTTATGGAGGAAGTTCTGAGCTTATATGAAACTCGGTGGAGGCTTAGATCCTCATGCAGCCCAATTACAAACAGTCTCCCTAAGACAGGGCTTCTCGAACTGGGGGTCGGGACCCCTCAGGGGATTGTGAGGTTGTTATATGGGGGTCGCGAGCTGTCAGCCTCCACCCCCAAACCCCACTTCACCTCCAGCAGTTATAATAATGTTAAATATGGTTTGAATTGATAAGGGGGGGGTCGCACAAAGGGGCTTGCTTGTGAAAGGGGTCACCAATACAAAAGTTTGAGAACCACTGCTTTAAGGGCTCATGGTGTGTGAAGATGGGTGTGCTGGGGAGATGATTTTGTGCTTGGTTGCTGCAGTTTGGAGCCAGTAGCAAGAGTCCAGGCCATCCCATATGTTGTCGGGCAATAAAATGAGCAGCAAGGACGTCATTCCAGGCCTCTGTTTTAAACAGAAGAATCGGGTGCTTTTTCTGAGGCTGGCAGATGAGAGGCTGCTGGAGTCTCAGGTGGTTCTGAGGGGAAGACTGTGTGTACAGAATATTGTAACGGATGTGCAGCCATATGCGCCAGACCCCTGCTGGGGAGCCTCTCTATCCATGGCTGCGTCAGAGCTTTCACAATCCTTAGTATGACCATACACATCCCCTCTAAATTCCACGTCGAATTCTGCTGTTGCAATTCCTCCTTTCCTGGCTTAAATCCTGTGGGCTGGAAACATTCTTAACACCAGAGGTTTTATCTGCCACTCTGCAGACTCGCTCCTTTAGCATTGCAAATGGAGTTTGTAGCCGGCGTTCTCAGCTATGCGAAGGCTCTGTTACACTGCCAGAGCAGTGTGTAGGGGCCTTAATGTAACTGAAAATTAGACCCTGTGAATGCAAAACCCTGTAGTGTTTGAGATGGAAGTGGAAACACTTCCATCCAGGTAACCTTCATTTGCAAGGGGTTTGCTTTCTGCCTGGTTTTGGGGGAGGACTTCTGGACCTTTAAAGGAAGTGCCATATCTACATCTCCAGTAGTAACCCTGCTCTCATAATACCTTCTCAAAGGATCCCAAAGCACTGTATAAACACAGTGAACTTAGCCTCATTGCTCTTCCTGAGGTAGGTAAATATTATCCCCGTTCGACAGATGGGGAAAGTGAGGTGCAGAGTACTGAAGTGACTTGCTCAAGGTCATACACAGTCAGTGGCAGAGCTGGGAATAGAACCCAGAAGTCCTGATTCTCACTTCTATGTGCTAATCACAAAACCAGACATGAACAGCTTTCTGATGGGCTACCGCTAAGGCCCAGGCCTAGAAGGTAGTTCTCCTGCCTCTCTGAACAGCTGGAGCTGAAGTGCAAAGAGGACTCTCCTAGCCCCACCCAAGGATGGTGAAACTCATCCAGCGGTGCGTCCAGGAATGCATCAGTTGCTCTGGCAGGTTTGGAGGGACTAGAGTTGAGCAATGCTCCCCAGTGTTAACCCCAAGATGCTTTTGTTTATTCCTCTGATCCCATCAAAAAGAGAGAGGCTCCTCTGTTTTGTCGAACAGTGACTTTGCCTTTGTTGTCAAAGCAGCAAGCCAGGCTGGTCTGAAGAGCGAAGTGTAATTAAAGTTTGCACAGACAAAGGCATTTGGTGACGAGATACAGTGTTGCTGAATCCACAAGGGGCACAATTAACTGATAAAAGTAAACTAATTGTTATTCATATTAAATTAGGACACAGGTGATTTGGAAAATCTATAGACACTCCCATATGCTTTGCAATTTTGAATTGCAGATTATGGTTTTATAGGGCCCTTCTGGGATTTGGATTATAGAACCAGAGTGTGGAGTTGTAGCTAAACTGAACGTTCCCTGCCCTGATTAACTACATGATAAAAACATAAATGTGCACATCAGAGGATTTATCTCCATGTTTGCATATTAATTTTTTCAGGCATTAGCACTGGAGGCTTTTATAGATCCGAATGACTCTAGTTAGCAGCAGTTGTGTGGATATAGTTGAGGTGGCATGATTCCAATGTTTGCCATATATGATGAGGCCATGTACGTGTGAGTATGCTTAGGAGGGAGATAAAGCCATGCATACACCAGGGACCTGGACAGTGCTTGAGTGATATGGGTCCATGCACACAAAGGGTGTGTGTGTGTGAGAGAGAGAGAGATGCATTTGCGGTCCTTTCTACTGTGCGCCATGTGGATTGTGCTGTGTGAGGTTGTGGTGCAGTTGGGCCAAATGCAGCACTGGCTTGCCACCTCTGCAATCTCTCTGCTGTCCACAGGATTGAGTAGGGACATAAATGAGAGTCAGATTTGGCACCGTGGTGTGTTATTTGCTGTGCAATAACAGCAGGCTGCTTGGACTTTCACGGAGCTTCTTAATCACCGAGTTCCATTTCCACGTTATTGGTTTAAGATGGCCCTAAAACTTAATATTTATAAATAAGACATAAAAGTCTTTGTCTAAATTGCACATGGGTGCTTGGGGCATGTGGAACGTTATTTTGTGCCTGTAGTTGTGTTGTGTTTTTTGCTGTTCCACTTCATTGTTGCAGTCCCACAAGGGGGAAGGGATAATTGTCCTACCTTGTCACAAGCTTGTGCCTGCAGGAAGATTCTCCACTGGCCAAGCCTGCAGGTGGCTGGGGAACAGCTGGAGAAGAGTGTGACCAACAATAGCAGAGGGAGGGCACGTCAGCAAAGCAATTAAAGCACTTGTGGAGAGAGAGAAAAGTATGCGACTTTCTGGAACTTCCTTGCAAGGTTTCTTTGCCCTAAAATCGGGGAGGGGGGGAGGTTATGAGCTCCAGGGGTGAATTTGGCCTGGGGTGTCTCCTGGAGAGGCTAAGACTCCCCGAGTTAGCTTCAGCAGGGTGCACGCTCTTTCTGTCTCCCTCCCTTAGGTTCTCAAGTTCCAAAGCAAAGACAAGAGCAGCTGACCTGACTGCTGCCTGTTCGGTGAGCTGTTGGTTTGGAAACACAGAGCTTAATTACAGAGCAAAGCACAGAGAGCTGGAACGCTGACTCTGTTTGTTTTTAGATGGGGAGCTTTCTACTGAATTAAAATCCCACTGAGAACAGTTTAAAGGCTTGTGATTTAGCACCAAGCAGGTTGCACTAGTCTCTGAACAATCTCTGCCTTGGACCCTGGCCAAAGTAATGATCAGAGAACGGCTGTAGCAGGACAAGGAGTCCAGGGGTTATTGAATCACTCCTTCCAGCTCCCAGCAACTCACTAAACCATTTGCTTTTAGACATTTTCCTGATTTAACTCTACCCACTTTAGCCCATGCAGGGATAGAGACTAATAGCAACTGGTTTCCTGCAATCCTTTAAGAAGCACTGCTGTGAGATAGGAGCTCTGTGTGACTTATTCCATTGCTTTCCTTGCTTCTGTGTTAATATTGACTGAGCCCTTCTCCCGGGGAAAGGAGACTTTCTTGCTGGCTCGGTGTGGAGGTTCCACCACTGGAAGAGAGAACCCAGTAGTGAAATGCCAGGCTAGGGCTTGCTGGGATTTCTTCCTCCATCTTGCATTGTTCATGCAAGGCCTACAGGGCTTGCCTCTTTGAGTGAGCGACAAAAGTTGTCTGATGTCCGAACTCCACTTCTTGCAACAGCACCCTGGGTTTTTCTCGAAGGCCTCCCATCCGCACTCTAATCCACCTGCTTGGCTTATGAGAGCTCCCGGGATGGCAGCCAGAGGCAACACAGCTGCAGACTTCTAGCAATGTTCAAATGCGGGTGTCATCCTTGTTAGCTGGGCTAGTTAGATGGACTCATGAGAATTCTCTGCCCTTTCATGCTGGGAGTCTTTCCCTTCCCTCAACTACCACTGATTCTCTTTTCTCTCTCCTTGTTGGAAGTGTCAGTGTCATTGCCCGTCTTCCTAGGCACAGTAAAGAAGGCCGAGTGCTAGTGTCCGCCTGAAGGCACTGGCACGTTGTGAAGTACTGACTAGTTCATATGCCCTCTGACAGCTGACAGTGCTGAAGAAGCTTGTCCATTAGCTGAAGTGGAAGAGGTATTTTTTTAAGTGGAAACCTGAACTTTCTGTCCTCTGCACTACAGGATGAAAGATGTAGTTAAGGGCCATGCTAAGTGCATGTGGTTGTGGGTTTATTAAAGAATCGCTGTCCACCTGCAACCTGTCTAGGTCTCATCCATGATGTCCCAGAGCACTGCCAGCCCAGGGACTTGAAAGCAGGGAGGCATTTGGGGTCCATGGTCTCCTGTAGCGCAGGGGCCCAAACAAGAGCGATAGGAAGAAGTCCCCTCTGGAAGTGAACTCTGCCAGCCAGTGGGGTTGGAACTAGAAGTGCTGGGTGTGCTGCCACACCCCCTGGCTTGAAGTAACAATAACAACCCAAATACATGATTTCTGTCCGCACCCCCACTATAAAAATTGTTCCAGCACCACTGCCGCCAGCTGCAGCCATCGGTATTCAGAAGGGATCACACTACCCATCCTAGTAGACTGAGCTTCAGCCCCCAAACCACAGGCCTCTCCACACAGTTGGTTGCAGTAGTAGGCTCTTATCCTCCATGTGGACCAATCACTGGAGGGGAACACTACATGCATAGCAAGCATGTGTCACAAACGCTAGGCCATGGTGCATTCATGCTGGAGGAGGAAAATATGCATTCACAAGAGTGAGAGGACGGGTTTTGTTTTGCCTCCTTGTAAGGCTTCAAAACAAAATGAGGTTTTTATTGATTAGAGAGTAATGGGAGTGCTAGTGATAACTTGATATCTGGGTCTTGGCAGCCTGCATTTGGGGGAAGTCCCCAGGTGGGAAGAAGTAAAGGAGCCTCAGGTCAGCAGTAAGGTGCATTGGCAAAGCCGAGTGGGGGCCAGAAGCTTGTGATTTTCATCTCGGCTGCTCCCAGATCCCATGATTCCTGTTTGCCGTGTGACAAAAATGGCATTAAATCAGGAAAACAAATATATTCCCTGGCTTCAAGTAGCTCTTTAGCATGTATGGCTGTTGTATTTGCACCATGCCTAAGCAGGACCCATCTCTCTTTGTCAACTCTGTTCCAGTCAATGTTGCTTCCAGAGTCGTGGCAGTGAAAGGCTGGGTATTATGTAGGCAGGCCTGATGGCCTGAGAAATGCCACAAAAAATGAGAGTAGATGGTTACAATGATGGGGCTACCCAGGGCCCAAACAGGAGGAGTTGCTGCTAATGAGGATGGAGGTGCATTGGCAGAGCTGTGGCTGGCATAGCAGGTGAGTGCTGCAAGTCAGGGAAGAGATGCATTGTCCAGGAGAAATATATGCAATGCTAGCTTCTTGCAATACTCCTGCTTCTTTATAATTGTGTATATTATTGTGCATCCACAGAGGATGTGGAAAAAGCTAATGAACAGAGAATGTGGAAAAAGCTAATGTAATCAATGATTTTTTTTTTGCCTCTGTCTTCACGAACAAGGTCAGCCCCCAGACTGCTGCATTGGGCAGCACAGTATGGGGAGAAGGTGACCAGCCCTCTGTGGAGAAAGAAGTGGTTCGGGACTATTTAGAAAAACTGGATGAGCACAAGTCCATGGGGCCGGATGCGCTGCATCCGAGGGTGCTAAAGGAGTTGGCGTATGTGATTGCAGAGCCATTGGCCATTATCTTTGAAAACTCATGGCGATCGGGGGAGGTCCTGGATGACTGGAAAAAGGCTAATGTAGTGCCCATCTTTAAAAAAGGGAAGGAGGAGGATCCGGGGAACTACAGACCAGTCAGCCTCACCTCAGTCCCTGGAAAAATCATGGAGCAGGTCCTCAAGGAATCAATTCTGAAGCACTTAGAGGAGAGGAAAGTGATCAGGAACAGTCAGCATGGATTCACCAAGGGCAAGTCATGCCTGACTAACCTAATTGCCTTCTATGGGGAGATAACTGGGTCTGTGGATGAGGGGAAAACAGTGGATGTGTTATTCCTTGACTTTAGCAAAGCTTTTGATACAGTCTCCCACAGTATTCTTGCCAGCAAGTTAAAGAAGTATGGGCTGGAAGAATGGACTATAAAGTGGATAGAAAGCTGGCTAGATTGTCGGGCTCAACGGGTAGTGATCAATGGCTCCATGTCTAGTTGGCAGCCGGTTTCAAGTGCAGTGCCCCAGGGGTCGGAAGTGGAGTGCCCCTGGGGTCGGTACTGGGGCCGGTTTTGTTCAATATCTTCATTAATGATCTGGAGGATGGTGTGGACTGCACTCGCAGCAAGTTTGCAGATGACACTAAACTGAGAGGAGTGGTAGATACGCTGGAGGGTAGGGACAGGATACAGAGGGACCTAGACAAGTTAGAGGATTGGGCCAAAAGAAACCTGATGAGGTTCAACAAGGACAAGTGCAGAGTCCTGCACTTAGGACAGAAGAATCCCATGCACTGTTACAGACTAAGGACCGAATGGCTAGGAAGCAGTTCTGCAGAAAAGGACCTAGGGGTTACAGTGGACGAGAAGCTGGATATGAGTCAACAGTGTGCCCTTGTTGCCAAGAAGGCTAACGGCATTTTGGGCTGTATAAGTAGGGGCATTGCCAGCAGATCGAGGGACGTGATTATTCCCCTCTATTCGACATTGGTGAGGCCTCATCTGGAGTACTATGTCCAGTTTTGGGCCCCACACTACAAGAAAGATGTGGAAATATTGGAAAGAGTCCAGCGGAGGGCAACAAAAATGATTAGGGGGCTGGAGAACGTGACTTATGAGGAGAGGCTGAGGGAACTGGGATTGTTTAGTCTGCAGAAGAGAAGAATGAGGGGGGATTTGATAGCTGCTTTCAACTACCTGAAAGGGGGTTCCAAAGAGGATGGATCTAGACTGTTCTCAGTGGTACCTGATGACAGAACAAGGAGTAATGGTCTCAAGTTGCAGTGGGGGAGGTTTAGGTTGGATATTAGGAAAAACTTTTTCACTAGGAAGGTGGTGAAGCACTGGAATGGGTTACCTAGGGAGGTGGTGGAATCTCCTTCCTTAGAGGTTTTTAAGGTCAGACTTGACAAAGCCCTGGCTGGGATGATTTAGTTGGGGATTGGTCCTGCTTTGAGCAGGGGGTTGAACTAGATGACCTCCTGAGGTCCCTTACAACCCTGATATTCTATGATGCTCGCGCGCACAGCTGAAACATGCCATTATTTTCTAAATATCTGCCATCATTATCCTCCCCCACTGCACCTCTGCTAATGAGGTTATTGTTTAGCAATGGAGAGAAGCATCCTCTCCTGTTTTGTTTTGTTTTTTTGTTTTTTGTTTTTTGTTTTTTTTCTCTAGTCGTAGCCAAATTTTGAACAGAGATCCTCCTGACAATGCCAGATGGTGAGCTGTGTGCACTGGGGAAAGGGAGGAAAAGGAGTCGAGCTGCAGCTTTGCCCCCTCCTGCGGAAAATCCAGTCAAGATTCAGACTACTCTAGCCCTGCCTCAAGTGGGTATTGGGCCTGGGACGTGACTGTAAAGAGCATTGCAAAGGAACTGGGCCACCCAACCACTCTGGCGAGTCGGCAGTTTGTCAGGCTGGGAGCCTGATTGCTCCAGCGATTGTGTCTAGTGGAGGGTTTCTTGTGCCTCCCATCCTGTGGTAATAAACCTTACATAATCCTAGCCAGAAGCACAGCATTAATATTTAAAAAATGACATTTAAGATGTTGAATTTACATTGCATCCACCCAAAGTATATTCTTGATGTATATTTTGTTGAGGGTATTTGTGCTGCAACAAGAACGGGGTTTGGGAGCGGGGACGGAAATCATGCTGCTCAGTTTAGATACTTTGCTGTCAACTGCTACACTGCCTGTTTTAGATTCATGTTCAGTGTAGAATGCTCTTACTCCTTCTAGGTAAACAACATCCACACACACACACACACACACACACACACACTACACCTTAGTCTCTTGGGGGAGGTTGTTTGAGTTCCTCTTCGTGCCCATCTCCGTCTTGCCCAGGCTTGCCCTAACCCTGGAAGGTGGCACCAGCGAATATATGGTGCGCACAATACCATGCATGTGAACAAGTCGATGTGCAGCCAGTGCCAGGGTCACAGAGACACCCTTGATGAATGGCTAAGCAGCAGCCCTGCACCATTGCTGTGCTGCTTGACCATGGAACAAGCTCAAACTGAATTTGAGTCTGTAATTTTCAATTTGCTTGTCTCCTCCCCCACCCCACCCCGGCCCATTTTCTTTGCTGTTAGCAACAGGCCAGGGCTAGAATGCCATGTCCTAGTACCCCTCACTTGTATGGGTCTTCTGAGACTCCAGTTCAGAGCTGAGCCTGAATTTGCAGCTCCCTGCTATTTCCTGTTATGACCCGATCCAAGGAGCGTTAGCGTTTTGAGTGTTCAAAATATACAGCTGGACTTTGTGGCATGAGTCCATTTTCAATTTCTTTATTCCTTCCCCCACTAGAAAGTCTAATTCCCCCCCCACACACACACACATGCATAAACCCTGCACCATGCATTGTGTGAAATTCCACACAGATCCCTGTCCTAATAAGGGTGACACCCCAATTGCTTTTTAAACATGCCCCTGGCTCCCTGGGCAGCGTCCGCCCTTTCGATGTAATTGGACATCATGAATTTTTAATAGACGTAGAGCTCAGCGAAACCCTTATTACCAGCTGAATTGGCACAAAATTGCCAAACGAGTAGAGTATTTGGAGCTGAGCTCTCCCTAGGTACCTTGCTGAAAATGATAAAGCCCAGTGACAAAAGGGCCATGTTCTCTTCCCATGCCGGAACTGGATCATTTGTGGGAAATGCAGCAGGGGAAAGGCTGGCCTGGCTGGGTTTTCTTTTTTGTGTAACACTTCAGAAGTGGGGAAAGGTGCTGGATTGACAGCCCTGGAGACTGAAGTTGTCTTCTACTTACCCATGGAGCAGGTACCACATGCGGGGCAGCCACTGGGCAAAATTCTCTGGCACACCAGCCTCCTGCCATTATACTTCCACTGGCCCTGGTGACCTTGCCTCTAAAGAGAAAGGACACATCACACTTGGTGGTTTATTTAATCCAGGCTCCTTTGCTGAGACTGGCAACAAGGGACCCGTTAGTGCTTTTTGTGACCATGGTGGACACCTGTCCGCTGAGGACTGGATGGAGACAATCAACTCACTTCACGTAGAACCCATAGAGGTGACTTTCAGCCACTCCTGGGCTGGGCACACGCTGAACCAGTGATCTAGATGTAGACTGCTCTGTATTCCATTATCTAGTCCAGAGCCATCCGGGTCCCCCATGTCTTGTCTGGAACGGAGTTTGCAATGCTCATGTCTGACCTTCGTTGGCACTTCAACATAGTCTCTGTTCCGCCCTAATACAAAACCCCAGTGGATTCAGGCAAGACTCTCACTGACTTCACTGAGAGTTTTGCCTCAGTAAGTGCCTCAGAATTTGGCCCACAGAGAGGAAGGTGAAAGCTAGCGTGCTTATTAATCTGTCTGAATGGTGCCTGAACAGACTCGGTTTGGACAGTTAGCAGGCCACTGAGTCCATGACACCTTCTCGGTTAGGGATCCAATTCATAGAGGTGGCGGAAACTGCATCTGAACTCCAGAGAGATGAAAGTGGGGGAAGAGAAGCAGATAAAGGTTACGTGCTAAAAGTTCCAGTCTTGCTATAGTGCAGAGAGCTGGGAGGTGCATGCCTGCTACTTTTTGCCTGTGCGTGGGTCCTTGGTATTTTGTAGAGAAGGCCTAGAACTCTCTGAATTCCATTGGAGACAGGGTGGCTTACATATGAGTCTGAAAACCGGGGCGCTCGTATTGCTGCCTTAACGGCAAAGTCCTGAGAATGCAGCTGTCAGTGGGGCTGTGCAAATGGCCTGGGTCTCAGTTCTTCGATGGCTGATGCTTCTTACAGCAACTGTCAGGTAGCTATTGTTTTTCACTGGTCCTTTTTGTGATCCTGTAGCTAGATCTTTCTTACCACGCTGGCAAGATTAGTGATGACATTGTGATCTGCCTTGGGGGTGGAGGGCATAGCTGCAGCTACAGGAGGGTGTATGTTGCAGGTGGGAGGTAAGGGGCATTTCTATCGGGAATAGAGGTGGCAAAAATGAGGTTGCTTACACTGGCAGCGGGAGCGGGAGGTGGCAGGTAAAGGGTAAATTAGCCCAAGTTTGACTTGGAAGTCCACATTGATTGGCGTGTGAAAGGAATTAATTGTCCTGGGTGTCCTTGTGCTACTTCAACCAATGGACAACCAAGGCCGGGACCTAGGGAAGACCCTTGGCTCCCAAGTGAAGTGTTAGTGTCCCAGTTATTCAGGTGCAGGCTCCCCTGGTGTATATGATGTCCAGGGTACCTAATCCTCCCCATTATTTAAAGACAGTGGGATCTAGTGTGTAGGGCACTAGACAAGGCATCAGGAGACCTGGGTTCTATTCACGACTCTGCCACAATGACCTGCTTTTTGACCGTTAGCAAATCATTCTTCTCTGGCTGCCTCTTCCCCCAACCTTTGTCTTGTCTATTTAGGCATAAGCTATAAAGGGCAGCAACTGTCTCTTTCCATGTGTTCGTGCAGCAGCCAGCACAATGCAGGCCTGTAGCTGCTATTATTACAATCACAGGGATATTCTGAATTTTGCCAGATGGTTTTTATAGAGACCAGGGAGGGTGAGATAATACATTTTATTGGACCAACTTCTGTTGATGAAAGAGACAAGCTTTTCAGCCACACAGAGCTCCTCTTCAGGTCTTGGAAAGGTATTAGATTTTTTTCTTTAATCTCTATTTATGATGGGTGCCTTTTGCTTGCTGGCACGCTTCCCCTCTCCCAATGGCTGGAACAGTGCACTGGGATGTTGTCCTGTCCCTGAGGCGCTTGCTACCACATAGATCTTTCCACTGAGGCAGGGCCAGCTGGTTAAGAAGGTGGAGGTGGGCTTTCCAGAGAGAGGCTAGGACCCCTCTGGTGATGCTGCTAGGATGCTGCCCGCTGTAGACTGGTCTCCTCCATGATGCCGTGCAGGGCACTGAAGCCTGGTGGCCCTGCTGGCTTATGGGTGAGGGGATAAGTTCCCTGCCTGCCCATTGGGTCTGGAGCTCCCCCAGCCTGCCCCTCCGAGCTGGCCTGGGTCAATGTCTCTTTGAACAAAATGAGGGCAGTCTTGTATCCATGCAGCCACATGGGGCAGCTCTCTGCTCTCCCATTCCCTCTCCATGGTCCTGTGACTCCGGCTGCAGCAGAACTTCCGTTCCCGAACTTCTGTCCTGTGCTCCCCGCTTGGAAAATTACGCTTCAGCTCCACCTTCTGGCTTCCTGGCCCATGTACGAGGGAGGGGGTGATCGGATGCTGGGATCCGTGCAGCAGGGGTTTTGGGAGTACATCCTGGGAAGATCAGGGAGAAGGAGGAAATGGCATGGAGAACAGGTCCTAGATAGAAAGGGAGTCGGGGGACGAGGTCTGGCCCGTGTGACCCACCCCCTGCAAAACTTAGAGGCTGACCCTACTTAGGATCCAGCAATAGCAGGCGTGGGGAAGATGGGGGGTGAGGGGGTGCTGAAAAGTTGACATGCGGAGAGGAGTGCTGGACCCAACCCACTCCTTTGGATCCCAATACCCTCAAACCAGGGATGCTGGAACAATTTGTATAGTGGAGGTGCTGAGAGCCATTGAACCAAATTGCAAACCCTGTATGTGATGGAAACCACTTCAAGCCAGGGGGTTTCTGCTCTCCAGCCCCCCTAGTTGGATCTAAATTGTGCTCATGGTCCCCTGTGCCTCTAAAGGGCTGAGCCCCCACCTCAGAATCCCAGGGGAGGGAGGGGGCCCAGAAGCCACTGCTGCTGCAGCCCATCTGCAAGGGACAGCTGCCCCGGAGTCCCCCTCCTCCCCAGTTCTCTCTGTATTTGGTTGCACGTTGGGCTGAAACTCCGTGGGAGAGGCTGAGCCAGGGGTGCGGGGGAGCTGAAACCAATTCCTCGAGGGAACATCTCGGAGCGTTCCCAGGCTCTGTCCCCGCCTTGCAGGGAGAAGTGCCCCCTGCCTAAGTGGAATAAATTGGTACCGACCATTAGCAGTGCGGGCCCTCCTCTCCGAGGGGGAGGGGGGCTGTCAGTGCTGCTTTAGACACAAACCCTTCCTCCACCCACCCACCCACCTTCTCCCCCTCTCTCCCACCGCCGCGCTGCAGAGAGCCAGACCTGGGGAAGCGGAGCGCACAGCAGCCGGCAGCTGGAGGAGGAGGGTCGCTCTGCTGTCATCTGGCTTGGGTGAAGGGGGAGGCGGGGGGCTCTCGGTTTGTGCTTGGATTAAAACACGACCCCAGACAAAGAAGGCAGAGGAGAGGAGTTGGGGGGGGGGAGGCATATGCCAGGGAGAGGCGCCGCTCTCAATCGTGCCTCTGTTCCCAAGGATTAAGGAATGAATGGGAGCCGCTTCCCAGCTCACCATGGAGAGAGGAGGCGATTCAGGCTGCCAGGATAAGGTAACTCCCTGTGCTCGGGTTTGCATGGCTGAGCTGGACAGAGTTCCTTTGTGCGCCGCGGTCAGCGTCCGGGGAGGGGGTGAGCCGCAAAGCCCGAGGTTCACCAACCGCCTTCGGATGGTGCAACATGGACGTAAGGCTGCCCGCTGTGCAGGGGTGCTGCGGGACTCGACCCCGATGCGGGGAGCCAGCACCTCGGAAGTACCAAGGGACATTGCTGGGAAGCTGAGAATCTCCCTGGCTTGCCCAGGCTGCATCTCCATTGGCACACCTGCTCCTAGGTCTCCTGTAGCGCTGTGCCTGGCTGGCTGGGAAGGTGCGAGGGGAGTGCAGTGGGCTAAGCCCCTGCCCTCCTCCCTCCCACCCCCGTGCACAGTGACTGTGTGTGTTAGATATGGCTGGGAGAAGGAAGCCGGGGCAGTGGGCGCATCCTTTGGCTCTTTCCTTAGTCGTCGTCCTCCTGTTAATTGGGGGGGGAGGGAGGAGGAATCTCTTTCATTCTTGCCGGCTCTGGTGCGAGCCAACTTCTGGACTGGCTTAAAGGAAAAGCTTTCAGAGCTCTCTTCCTTGGAGGAAGACGGGGGGGAAATGGATGAGCCCTCCTCTGTTGAGGAATCTGCAGAGCTAGTTATGTTTGGGATGCGGGGTGGGGGGAGCCTGGTAATGGATAAATAGATCTCTCTCTTTTTCCTTTGGGGCCCCTCTCTCTGTGTGACTCATTCCCTGGGTCCCTGCTCCTGGAAGTCATATTTCATCCTCAGCAGAGCAGAAAGTGCAACTTGAAATAGCAGTGGGGGTGGAGAAGGGGGAGGAGGTCACTCAGTCCAGCAGTTTCTAGGAGCAGCATTGAAATGGGCATAACGTTTATGGGTATGAAACCTGACTGGACAAAAGCCCAGGAACTCCCCATTTTGTCTGGGAGTCCCTAACTCGATTTGCCGTGCAGAGATTATTGCAGCAGCAAGGGGTACATCATATTGTATGCTGCCCCCAAGTGCAGTTCAATAGGACCCAGTTTGGGGGGGCGCTTGCAGTTAGTTTCTCGCACATGACTGGATACTAAGGGCCCAGCATAGTGGGTGTAATATTTCACCAACTCGGAAGTGGTGTTGATTGCGATAATTGCTTCAAGACAAATATAGGGAGCTTAGTCCAACACTCTTTAGACTCAAAGGGACCATACCAGTCTATTGTATTCATCCGTAATCGCTTGTGTCTGTGCAGTGAGCGTCACCAGCTTGTGTAAATGCAGACGGAGTGCTGTCGAAATGTGAGGCTAGGATGGGATAAATGCACAGTGACTAATCTTGGCTCACACAAGTAGGTTCTTTTAAGTCAATGGGCCAAATCTTGTCTGCTTTGCTCATGCAAGTAGTCCCGTTTACTCACTGGCATGAGTGAGGTGGGTAAGATTTGGCTCAGGGGCTGTATGAGTGAAGATTACTTATGTGACTAAGCGTAGGCAGGATTGGGCCGAAAGTGAGAAAGGGGGTAGGGGAAATCCTCATCGAAAAAAGTTCTTGCACTTTCCATAGCAACCAGTTTTCAAACAGGGACGAATTAAAACTACTGCCTGGTGGCTCTGGTTCACCCTTCAAACAGATGCCAATGGAAGCTCCATTTTCACTGAGCAGCGCTGAAGCATCAGGGAGGAGGAGGGTCTGGCAGTGAAGGGGTTAAATAACTGAGCTGTGCAAATGAGACAATTATACCACAAGGGTCCAGTCCTTGATATGGACTGAGGGCCCGGGAAGCAGTCATTGGAGTGCCAAAGGGGGACTTGAACTAGAGGGTAAAGGCAGTTGACCTGTCATTTTATTTTCCTCCCTTCTTGAACCCTGATTATTGGTTGAACACACATGTGTGAGGGGGAGTGTGTCTGTGCATGTGTGTGTGTAAATTCATACTGTGGCTGGTGGCTCAGAGCACTTTTTCATTTTTCCACCCAGTTGAGTTACAAATCCCTCTAAAAATAGGAGTTCCTAATGAAACGCTGTCAGCCCTTCCAAGGTAGCGGTGTGAACTGGAGTCATTAGCAACCCAGCAGCCATCCTAATGAGAGCCGGCTTTCTCAATACCAGGGTATGGGGGCAAGGCTGATGTGAGCCAGGCGGTGGGTGCACCAACTCCCACGTTTTGTCCGCGCATCCATTCCTTTCCATGTGATGTTTCCAGGCAAGCACTTACTGCCAGCAGGGGAACTGCAGGGTTTATTAGGATCTGAGAAGAGCTTTTCAAGGGCCTGATCCAAAGCTCTCAGAAGTCAATGGAAGGCTTGCCATTGATTTTTTTGGATCAGGCCCCGTGTGTAGGGAAGGAGAAGATTGCCTTCAATTCATAATTAAAACAAAGAGAAGCCCCTCACAAACATGAAGGAGGGAGCAAGGAAGCTAGTGCCCATGCAGGAAGATTTGGGGTGGGGGCAGCATTTCTCAAAACCTCACAAGGCAACTGGGAAGATCCTCGCCCCATACCACCGACTGTTTGGATTCTGCATGCTGTGAGGCTGGGAGGGTATGTTTGACGTTGCTTTGTGCTTATGCATTCCCAAGGCAAAATAAAATTGCAACTCCCTCTGTTAGAGTTGGTCTTGCAGGTGACCAATACCAGGATGGGAAGTGCCATTCCTGTCCCCAAAAGTGCATGTGCAAGAGCATCCCAATACTTAGAATAGTCTCCCACTTCTTGTGCACCCCAGGCCTCATCCGGTGATTTCAGTTCTGTTCTTGTCCAGCTGTAGTAGCAGGTAAGGCTACCATAAACTCTGGGTCAGGTGTCAAACACTCTCTCCTTTAGCAAGAAATCCTCCGTACTCTGCTTTGTCCTCCTGCCTCCACAACCTGCTTTTACCTCAGCGTTCTTCCCTGTCTTGTCTTTGTCTTTTGTTTGATCTGAAGCTACAAGCTCTTTGGAGCAAAGAGAACACCTCACACGCTCTATGCAAAGGGCCGTTTATGGTGCAGTACGAGAAATGATTATTTGTGACAAATAGTAGCAATAACTGGGGAGAGCTGCAGTTCCCATAATGACTGATGCAACTCCCTTGTGGGGAGAGGAGAGAGAATGCGAGTGTGACAAAGAGAGATCAACAGGGGGTTTTCAGGCACATTTGCCTTGTGGAGAGCTCACTGTTAAATAGAGAGGGGGATGGTTTTTAAGGGGAAAATGGATTTTTCTCAGCTGTCCTTTGAATCCTCATTTTAATTGCAACAGCGGAAGCCTAGGGAAGTGGAAGGAGCTGCCATCAAAGGGACTCTAAGGCAAATACTGCATTCTGAGGAGCTCTTGGTATTTTGTATTTGTTCTGGACCTTTTGCAAGGCCCTTGCGCTCTGTAACTCCTGTCCCTTCACTGCCAGCTCCAGAGAAGTTGGACAAAAGCCAATTTCTCTCCCAAAGCCTCCTTCAGTTGGGAGGTTAAAATCGGAGAGAAGAGAAGGTGCGGTATAGTAGCTCACACTGTGTTGCTGCCCATTTGTCCTGTGGTGATGAATCAAGTCCCAGAGCCTGGCTGGGTTCCAGGGTTTCTTTCCCTGTGGATTTGCCAGAGGTCTTTTTTTATTTTCTTTTTCTTTTGGACACTTCATCCCTCTATCTGCATCCCCTTCTTTCAGGGTAAAGGCCTCTGAGGCATTCTCTCTCGACCCCTTCATCCAGAGTCCTCCTTCACAGAGTATCAGGCATTTGCTCTGGGAGTCAGGATGGGCTAAAGCTAAAGAAGCCTTGCATTTGAAGGCAATATTTAATAGCACAGAAAAAGCCCATTATCCAGGGCAAGCAAATGGCTGGTGAGGTAGCCTGGTTGTCTTGTAACTCCAGAATCTTCCTGTTAAATGTCTGTTGCTGGCTGCTGTTGGAGACAAGCTACTGGACTAGATGGGGCATTGGTCTGATCCAGTCTGGCAGCGTTTGTGTTCCAGCAGTTGGGGAAGGGAGTAGCGTCTGCAGCAAGTCCAGAGAGGGCTAGATGCCTCAGCGATGCGGGAGCGTCTGGCAGGGCTTCCCTCTAGATCTGTGTGTCTGCTGGGAGCAACTGAGCAGAAAGATCACCAGCATGGGGGCTTCCTTGGTCCCCTTTCTCTGAAATGTGTGCAGTTTGTCTTTCTGCATAGACCCTGAACGACTTAGTTGTCTTGGACTCCCATCCTCTCCTCACTCCCAGGGATCAGGTGTCCAGAATATACATCTGGGACAGAGAAGGGGGATGAGCTTTGCCAAGAGAAGGCTGCAAATGAAACATCCCAAAGCATCTAGGTCAAATTCATCCTCTGAACCCAATAGGAATTTTGCTTGAGCAAAGATTGGAGGGTGGGACCTATAATCTCCGCATCCCAATCTAGCTACCCACGCTGTCCCCATCACGGTAGCATCGCAGTGCTTTGCCATAGCTAATGACTATATCTCCCCGCATCCCTTAGTGGAAGCTACACACCCCAGGGGTATTGAGGCACAGAGAGATGGAGTGACTTGCACCAGGTCACACAGGGAGTGACAGAGCTGGGAACTAAACCCAATTCTTCTGAGTCCCTGTCCTGTGCCTTAGCCACAAGACCATCCTTGCTCTCCCTGTTAATTCATGTGCAATAACATCATGCTTCACTCCCTCCTTTGGCAGGTTAATATTAATTAACCAATGCAGGATTATTCCCTATGCATTCTATCCAATCTAAGTTTGAAATGTGCCAATCAAGCGAGATTTCACCCCTTCCCCAGGGGTGACTCTTCTGCAGGCTCCTAGACCTCATTTGCAGGAAATATTTTTCCAACAGTCAGCCTAAATCAGATACATTTCTTAAAAGCAAACACTGCTTTACACAGTGTATAGTCAGCGGTCTGTGGAATTTGCCAACTCAAACACAAGCAGCTGGGATTTTTAAAGGGGCTGGCTAATTTACAAGCAGTGATATAGTAGGATGGATTCTAATCTCATGCTTCAAAGCATCATCTGAGTATAGCAAGTAATTTCCTTGCATTGTACAACTGGACAGGGGAAGGGGCATCTGAGAAGCATCAGATATTGGCCACTGCTGGAGGCAAGATACCAGATGAGCTAGCCCTGTGGTCTGATTCAGAAGAGCAAATCCCGTGTCCTTAATAACTCTTGGGATTCTTGCTCTTCCCAGTGAGGTTCTAACTGGCGGTCCTCATATCCTCTTCTTGGCTGAGGCTATCCTGGCCATTTTGGGCTCTAAATAAAAGGTTCTGTAATGAGGAATTCAGCAAATATGACTTCCTGTGGGCACAATGAACCTGCTGCTCTGCGTTAGTCTGGTCCAGAACTTGGGAGTGAGCGGCTCATTCTCTGCAATCCCTCCCCCCAGTTTCTCCACACTCCACCTCCAGAGCAGGATGTGGTACCCAACATCCCAAGGCTCTGAGCCCCAGAACCTGACCAGGACTCTGTGACATGTTGATGTACTTCACTGTGTCCAACATCCTCTCTGGGGTGTCTCCGTGCTTTCCGCACAGCTTGCAATGTTGCTGCCTGGGGTGAGTAGGGGATAGACCTGTTCTCAGCCTAGGGCTCTAAACTGCGGCAGAGGGAGAGTGAGTGTGTGTGTGTGTGTGTGTGTGTGTCTACGTCTGCAGCACTCTGCTTAGTGTCCAGTCTAGTGCATCCTTAATGCTCTAATATGTTCACCAGGGTGTGAATCACTTTCACACAATGGATTTTCAATTAAACTTCCTTGGGGCCACAACAGCTCTCTGCTGCCACCCAGATAAGCCTCTGTGCCCACTAGTTAGGTGTCACTCCCCCAAATCCCTGGTCAGACAAGCCTGCATATTGCTCCGTTTGTCTCTAGTTTATCTGCTGATGTTAAGTGGGGGTGTTTTTTTTTTTCTCCCACTGGTTCTAACTTGCTGCTAAATGGTTGCACAAAATTCCTCAGGCCCAGTCCTTCTCCTGGAGCTGTGTCATTATTGCACCCCTTCTAGAGATCCGCAGGTAGCAGAGCCCCTGATAACCATAAGTGTGAGAGCTGCATTATCCACTCACTGGGGGCAAGGTTTTCAAATCCGTTTTGAAAGGGAGTGAAAGAAACGTGAGGTGGTGGAGGAAGCAAATATCTAGTGGCTAGAGAAAGACACCGACAGGGCTCCTGGATTCTACTGCCAGCTGTGCCGCTGACTTACTATGTGATCATGGGCAAGTAACTTGCCCCTCTCTGTCTCAGTTTCCCTATATGTGAAACAAGGATACTGTTTCCCTACCTCCTAAGGTGGGGTGGGAGAATTAATTTAATGTCTGTAAATCATTTGAGAGCCTCGGATGAAAGATGCCATAGAAGGACGAAATATGTATGAATTGATCCCTTCTGTAAAGAAGTTTTATCTAATCTGGACAAAACCCACCATGGAGAGTGCTGGAGTAAGACCCTGGCAGGGGTAAGACTGCTCCGTCATCCTATTGGTACCTTAAGTATATGGACAAAGATTTCCAGAAGTCATTAATATAGTGTCTTCTGAGCAGTATGGTTAATTTAATAATTCATTCAGTATGTCTATGGAAGATCAGCAATTCTGACAGGTTGTCATTAGATAGCAGGCTTTTCTGTATCTCTGATGTCTTTGGTCCATAACCTCAGCAAATTTAGACTTTTTTGTTTCTTCCTTCCCTCCATCACAAGGAATTCAAGAATTGCACTAGATGTCACTAGTCAGTTGTTCACCCAAAGGTTTATATACAAGCAAACATAAACCCATGTGTGATCACAAACACACATAGTGACGTGCACCTCCCACACAAATCCACGTACATAAAAATATTGACATATGCCCTTGCAACGTGCATCCCCTCAGATACATTTACATGTGCACCCTGTGACATGTATATGTACTTGTACTAGTGGTTCAACACGCATGCGCACAGTGCAGTGCACCCCATGTATGTGTTTGCACATGCAGGGCTGGCTCTAACTTTTTTGCCGCCCCAGGCAANTCTCCTCTCCAGATGCCTCATCCTACCTCTCTGCTAATGGAGGGTTTCTAGACTCTTAAAATTCCACCACCGGCTGGGTGTTGGGAACCATAATGTCTTTCAGCAATTTGCCAGCTGCTGCACCCCGGGCCCTGGTTCACAGCCAGGCTAATGCAGAGATAGTGAACACAGCCTTCCCAAAGGGATAAACAGGAGGTATTTAAGGTCTCTGACTGCTACAGGGAAACAAGGCTTTATAGCTCTTTGGTCAGTGATGAGAGAGTCTGCACTGTGCTCCGTAGATCCTGATTACAAGGCGGGGAAGCTCCCAATCCCCAAACCCGTTCTGGGCATCTCCCCTGGGTGATGTGCCATGGTAATGAGGGTGGAAGCAATGCTCACCCCAGGTGGGAAAGACCTGGAAATCCACCAGCACGTGCCAACTCGGCCAAAGGAGAAGAAACAATCTGGTTCTAGGATGGAAGGGCAGTTGTGCTGTTTGTGTATAACCCCCCCAGCCAGCAGGACAGACTAACCCTAGAAGAGGTGGTTACCTTTTCCCCTCTGGTAACGAACTCCACCAAAGACAGGAATTCGGGGTTTTTGGTGAGACAATCAAATCTGGTTTGGTGTTTGTTAGAAGGAAAACGAGCCCCCTTTCCTACAAACCTAATGGCTGACGCAGCCTGGTCAACTCACTCTGCTGCCTTGCAACTTCGGAAATCTTGGGGAAAATAAGTCTAGTGGGTCTCAGACTGGAATACAGGGTAAAATTGCAGCTCGGGTGAAGTTAGCCCCATGCGAGGGCGTTCGTGTTGGGTTGCAGATTAAATCCTCTGCTCAGGCAGGCCTGCTACTTTGCTATGGACCGTTCCCCCGTAGATGGGCAAGACCAAAGCTTTTGTAGGAAGGATCCTGGGCTGCTATGAGTATTTTAAGAACAGCTGATGTGTTTATTCTCAACAGGAAAGCGTTAATGGGTCACTGCTGACCCACTGCAAGCTCTAACTCCAGTCTGTAATGATAGTTATTGTTTGTTTTACAGTAGTGTATCAAGGCCCCAGCAGCGATGAGGGTGCTAGGGGCTGTACATACACACGGTTCCTGCATCAACGAGCTTAGTGTTCATAGCCAAGACAGACAAAGAAAGCATCATTGTGCCATTTTACAGATGGGTAACTGAGGCCAGGGGGGGAGATGACTTGCCTGACGTCACGCCAAGAGTCTATAACAGAGCCAGGAATTGACCCAAGCCGCCTCAGTCCCAGTCAAGTTTTTACTCACGAGACCATCCTTCCTCTCAATGTGCAGAGCAGGGTTTCGTATAGCTGAGCGGAGCAGCTGCCCCTCAAGTGTGACTTGAGGATAAGACCAGTGAAAGGAAGGTTAATTTCTAGGAATTTTCTCCAACTTCCAGGCTGTAGTGTGTCAATAGGCAACCAGAGCACAGTCACAGCTGAATTGACTGGAGCAGTGCAGATAAATGTTTAAAAGGCCGTGCACTCGTCAGCGTCCGCCACTGGAATGTACTGCTTCAAATTTTAATTGGGAATAATCCCTATTTAACCCTGGGCTGTTACAGGGCAGTGTGCTACAGAGTGCAGGTGTGCAGAGTTCTCACTCAGTCCCTTCTAAAAATCCCCTCCACTTGTTACCCCTTAAGCTCTGTCATCTCCTCTGAAATACCAGCAACCAGTTTTCTATTTCATGGAATGTGGAAACTTGAGTTTAAAGTCCTGCCCCCAGTGCCCAGCCCATGCAGTTTCATGTATAGAGCTGGGGTGCAATAATCCTTTGCTGTCCTAAAGCGCCCCTTGCCAGAGGAACACGGCTGGCTTTGCAATCACGTTAATTACTATTATTATCCCATTTTAAAGATAGGAAACGGAGACTTGAGTCAGGAATAGAACCTAGGAATCCTGGCCCCTAACCCTGTGCTCCAACCATTTCATTAGTGTACAATTGTATAATACTTTGCATTACCTTTACTCTTAGTTACAGGAGTTTGACACCCCTGTCCTTATCTCAGTTGTTCTGCAGGATGTTGGTTCTTAAGCATCTCTGCAAGCAACACGGTCTCTTCCCTTCCTCCCTGGACTCGCACCTGAAAGAGCTAAGCGTGCTAGTTCAGGGAAGGAAAAAGCTTGACTCAACCAGTTTCCTTGCCTTCCATCAACCTGGAAAGAGACCAAAGATGAAACCAGAACAATTCAGGGCCCAATCCAGCTCTCAGTGAAGTCAAAGGCAAAACTCCTATTGCCTTCAATGAACCATGATCCTTCTAATCAATGTAATTCTTGATTTTCCACACTGTCTCTCTGATTGTACATGTGCATCTGAGCAAGCCAGGGCAAAAGAATTTGTATGCACAACTGTGTGTGTGTGTGTGTGCGCATGTGATCACGTGTGTGTGGATGTGGAGGGGCTGAGCAAGCTGTAAGAGTAACTCTGACTCTGAGCAGCCCTTTGCAGCCTATTGTATGGAAACACAAAGTGACAGCGGACTGGGTGCCTGGAGTACCTCACTCTGGGCTTGGCTATAAATATCAGAATGGCTCTAAGATAGTCCAGCTAAACTCTTAGCTTTCTCATTTGCTCTCTCCTTCCCCATCCGCTTCTCTCTAAAGCCTCCAACGTGCAAAAGAAACACATGCATATATTTATCCAAACACCAGTGACCCTGTTAGAGGCCAGGCTATAAATACCAGAGGTGACTCTGCATGTGCAGATGCAGGGGGAATCCAGTTGCTGTGGGAATGGAAGAGGGAGAAATGGGTGCAGAGCCCTAGAGAATAGACTGTGGGGAATGCTCCTGCTTTGGCCAGTGGAGGACAGACAAGGATTTTCTATCTAATGTCTGTCGAAGGTGGTGCAGCAAGAAATAGGAAGCAAGACCAGCTATGCTGAACCACTGACATCCCCATTCCCCGGTGCTGCTATTGGCAGGAGGGATCCAGTGGATTTCCCCCCCACTTGAGCCTTGTCTCGTGCAACAGCAGGAACTAGGCCCATCCAGTGTTGACTGCATTGCAGTACTGGCCTGGAGGAGGAGGAGTTGGCACTACTGGAGCCACTGCTCTTCCAATGAGGACTTCAGCCAAAGTCCCTTTTGCCCATCTCTGCAGTCTATGCAAGGGGAGGACATTACATATTGTCATGTGCAACATTCTGGGCCAGACTTTCCCTTGCATCCCCTCGCCCCCACACACTAGTGCAAATCACTTCCCTGTGTCAGCCGGGGCTGCTGTGGCCCAAGGGGAAGGGGTCCATCCCCAGGGAGGGGCATGGTCGACGGTGGTGCTTTCAGTGCTAGATAAAGGCTGCTTTAGACGCTGCCATTGCTGCAGCAGGGGGGATGCACTGAATCAGCGTATTTCCACCCCCTCCAGGTTCCTTTGCCACACCCTCCCCAAGCCAGCATTGCTCACACTAACCCTGGAGAGGTTGAGCCTACTGGTGGATTTTCTGCAGGTGTAAACCAGAAGCAACCGTAACACTCCCTCTCAATAAAACTGTTGATCTTCCAGGAGGCATAGGAGCCATTGCCCAACACAGGACAAGCCGCTACACTGCCCTGACCAGTCAGCTAGGGCATGTTCAGACCTGGTGAAAGCAGGTGCAACTCCACTGATGGGGATTTGCAGCATACCTGAGCTTATGACCCCATATTGGATTCCTTCTTAGCCTGACTCTGTGGATGCTTGGGGCAAAGGGCTTAGTAACACCCAGTTCTCTTCTTCTCTTTCCTCCTCATCAATCTCTCGTTCTGCAGGGAGCTGCATCGCTTCCCTCCTGTTTTCCCCGGTCCATGATCTCTCCATCACAGAGTGCAGGGAGCTGTAATTGAAAACCCACAGGAAGGGTTGGAGTTTGTGCAGTGTATGGGAAGTGAGTGATGCTGCACTGTAGCCGTTAGTGAGGTACATTAACTAAACGATAAGGAGGAGGTTTGCTAGGGTTATTAACTCTCATCCTTCACCTTAATGAAGCCATAAAACCCACTAGTGGGATTAAACCAGGGGAGAAATGCTATAAAGTTCCCCTTCCAGACCAGGAAGAGGAAGTGGTGTCTGCACAACAGGAACTTTGTTACAGGCTGGCTTCAAAGCCAAGAACCTATGTTTGCCTATCAAGAGTTTGAGGTTTACTTCCACATGATAGAGGAGAGATTTGAACGTTCAAAGGGGCGGAAGTCTTGGTGGGATGAGCTTCTGTGGATGGCTGTTGGGGGGAGAGGATCCCTCCCACAGACTAACCCTGCAGTCCTCGTACATTAAGCTTTGATCTTGTCACATCTCAGAAGCTAAGTAAGGTTGGGCTGGGTCAGTGTGTGGAAGGGAGACCTGAACAGAAAACCAAGCAATATAGGTAGGGTTGCCGGGCGTCCGGGTTTTCGACCAGAACGCCTGGTCGAAAAGGGACCCTAGCGGCACCAGTCAGGCTGCTTAAAAGTATGGTCAGTGGGGCTAAGGCAGGCTCCCTGCCTGCTGTGGCTCCACATGGCTCCCAGAAGCGTCCGGCATATCCAGCTCCTAGGTGCACGAGCACAGCAGGAACCACAGTCAATGGGAGCTGCTGGGGCAGTGCCTGTGGGCGCAGGCAGTGTGTAGAGCCCCCTGGCCCCTCCCTAGGAGCCGGACATCCAGCCACTTCCGGGAGTTGCCTGAGGTAAGTGCCGCCTATCCAGAGCCTGCACCCCAACTCCCTGCCCCAGGTCAGAACTCTCTCCCAGAGCCTGCACCCCAGCCCGGAGCCCCCTCCTGCACACCAAGCCACTCGGCTCTGATCCCACCCCAGAGCCTTCACCCCCAGCCAGAGCTCTCACCCCCTCCCGGACCTCAACCCCCTGCCCCAGCCTGGTAAAAGTGAGTGAGGGTGGGGGAGAGAGAGCAATATAGGGAGGGGGGGATGGAGTGAGTGGGAGGTAGGGCCTCGGGGCGGAGGGTGAGGCAAGGGTGTTTGGTTTTGTGTGACTAGAAAGTTGGCAAACTAAATACAGGGAGTGAATTTGGTGATTTCAGATGGCATTATCCTCCTTAAGTCTGTATTGAGACTATACCCCAGCATGATGTCAGGGGTTGATGAAGTCAGTTTTTTTGGATGAGATGTAAAATCAAGGTACTGACCACTTGTTTGTCTGAGACTTTGCTCGAGTGTGTGGAGGTATTGGTAAGAACACTAAGGCTAAATTCCAGGGAAATGTATTGCATTCTGTCTTTCTATATTCCTCCTGTGGTTTCAACGGGATACGGGATTCTTCTTCCCTTGTTGTCCTAAACTGTCGTAGAGTGCTGTTGTTTCTCCCTACACAGAAGTGGCTGCACTTCAGTGATGTGATACCAATATCAAGAGGCTTAGATGTATACATGTTGGGTTCCATTTCCTGGCAGGGGGTTATAGAAATCAGCACTAAAGAAGTAACCTGCAAAGCATAATTCTTTCAACATTTTCCTCTTCTGGTGGAATATCCAGTCATGATTTTCTCTGAATTACTTGAGTTTATTGGACACATGTCTCTGAATTTTTTATTCTTGTGGATTGGATGGTTTTGTTTCTCTTTCCATGTGTAGATGAGCATGCAGCATATTTCATTAGACTCATTAGATTAAGGCCAGAAGGGACTCATCATGATCATCTAGTCTGACCTCATGCACATCACAGGCCACAGCACTTCAAACACCCACTCTTGCAATAGCCTGTAACCTCTGAGTTACTGAAGTCCTCAAAGCTTGATTTAAAGACTTTTCAAGTTACAGAAAATCCAACATTTTGGCAGATTCTTGCATGGAAAAATGGAAAGCTAAAAAAATAGGTTTTTGACACAGCACCACATGACATTCTCATAAGCAAATTAGGGAAATACAGTCTAAATGAAATTCGTATAAGGTGGGTGTGCGTGCAACTGATTGAAAGACTGTACTCAGAGTAATCAACGGTTTGCTGTCAAACTGGGAGGCTGTATGTAATGGGCTCCCTCAGGAGTCAGTCCTGGGTCCACTACTATGCAATATGGTCATTAATGACTTGGATAATGGAGTGGAGAGTATGCTTTTCAAATTTGTGGATGACACCAAGCTGGGAGGGGTTGCAGGCGCTTTGGAGGACAGGATTAGAATTCAAAATGATAGTCTTCAAATATGTTAAGGGCTGTTATAAAGAAGAAGGTGATCAATTGTTCTCCATGTCCACTGAAGAGAGGACAAAAAGTAATGCACATAATTTGCCCAGAGGGAGATTTTATCTTAGATATTAGGAAAAGCTTTTTAACTCTAAGGATAGTGAGATTCTGGAATAGGCTTCCAAGGGGGATTGTAGAATTCCCATCATTGGAGGTTGTTAAGAATGGGTTGGACAAACATCTGTCAGGGATGGTCTAGGTCAGAAGTGGTGTGCCGAGTCTTCATTTATTCACTCTATTTTAAGGTTTCGCGTGCCAGTAATACATTTTAACGTTTTTAGAAGGTCTCTTTCTATGTCTATAATATATAACTAAACTATTGTTGTATGTAAAGTAAATAAGGTTTTTAAAATGTTTAAGAAGCTTCATTTAAAATTAAATTAAAATGCAGAGCCCCCTGGACCGGTAGCCAGGACCTGGGCAGTGTGAGTGCCACTGAAAATAAGCTCGCGTTCCGCCTTTGGCATGCGTGCCATAGGTTGCCTACCCCTGGTCTAGGTTTACTTGGTCCTGCCTCAGCGCCGAGGGATGGACTTGGATGACTTCTCAAGGTCCTCTCCAGCCCTACATTTCTATGGTTCTATGATAGGTACTGGAGACGCACTCTTCAGCTGCACAAGTGTCTTGAGTGATTCTGATGGGAATTCCAATTCCATTCCTTTCCAATTACCATTCCTGAGCGACTCTGAGATGCAACTGGTTCCTGTATAACTAACTCTTGGGGTTCTCACTGCTGGTCCCCTGCTATTTCCCTTCATAGCCAAATCCTTCGAGCACAAGCAGCAAGTATCTATCCGGGGAGGCGTGTCAGGCAGAAATATCTGAGTATAATGATACATCAGGGCGAAATGCTAACTCCCCAGCACTGGGAAGGAGCTTTCTGGGGCCCAGTAGATGCAGCACCTGCTTCTGCCAGCAGCCTGGTAGGGAGAAGGAAAACCACAATAAAAGGTGCCTTTCCATAAATAAAATAAAAGCAAAAAGCCCGTAGGGTGGGTGAGTGTCAGCAGGCTCAGATAGTACCACTTGCTGCTGGAGCAGTTGCCTGTGGTGCCCATAAGTTGTTGTGGCTACAGCTGCAAAAGAACTGTAATGAGCTGCTGTGTGCATGCCCTTGCCCTCTGCCAGTTGCAATAGGCTCTACACTGTGAGTAGCTGATGGGGATTCTCATGGCGCTCAAATTGCTGGGGGTGCTGTAGCTCTGGAAGTAGGAGGCTCAGAGTTTGCTGTTGCCCTGTCCACAGCATGCAGGATACTGACAGCCGTGAAGCCCTAGGTGACAACAGATTTGTTACAATAATTTAATGCCTTCAGCCCCTCTTCCCCCTCCAATTTATCTTTTAATAACGCTGCCAACATTATTTTTCATCTCTGCCTCACATGCCACCCTCGCTCCACGCTTCGCCTGGCAGTCCTTTCTGTCTCACCCGGACTGCTCGCACAACAACGCTCTAATGGGAAGAGACACCGTCTGCTGCAGTTAATAACTTATGTTACAGACTGAGTCATTCCTGCTACGTGGGAATTGCAAACTGTGCAGCAAGCCAGAGCCGGGACCCCCATTCTGAGGGTTAAGAGTGTTGGTTCTGATTTGGGTCTGGGTCATGGGCACTCCCATGATGCCAATACTTCACCTTTAGTGCTTTCACCTGTGGATTTCAGAGCACGTCCCAAAGCTGCCAGTGTTGTTTAGAAGTGGAGAAACTGAGGCACGGAGAGGGAGAAGCCACTTGCTCAAATGGGAGTCAGTGGCAGGGCTGTGATGAAACCCAGGCCTTCCAACTCCTATCCTGGTGCCCTCTCCACTGAAAAGGCAGCATGTCTAGAACAGGTGAAAGGAAATCCTTTTTTTTAACACAATGTGTAAGTGACTTGGGAGAATTGGCTTTTGCAGAATATTGAAATAAATCTGTGGGCATGGAGGGATTTTATGGCTCTCTCTATGTTGCACACTATGGTCACTGGGGGGACTTCATTACAGCAGCATGGATGGCACTCGGATCCTCCTTTTCCAAAAACTCCTGCCCCTGCCACTTGACCTAAAAGAAAATCTCCATTTGCAGCCTGGTGCCTGTGAGTGCTTCTGATTCCACTAGTAGAGGACAGTGATTCTCCCTCTGTTCCCAGCTGCCTCCTGTGTTCTCGCTTATTATAAATGGAGACAAATAGCTTCGTATGTTTCGTTTTGCTTTTAAAGTTCAGTCACTTATAGGAATAACATCTGCAGTGATGAAGGGTAAGTGCTCTCAACTCTCATGCTTCAGGACATTTGCTGAGGTAAAAAGAAATTGCCCACCCAGGGTTAGTATTGTACATTGAGGTGCATTATGCAGGAGTGTACACTTTCCAGCGTTAGCCACTCTGAGAGTTTGCTGACCTCCATAGGAGGCAATGTTGCCTAGTGGAGAGAAAACTAGACTGGGATTCAGAAGACCTGGGTTCTATTCCTGGCTTTGGCAGTGGTTTGCTGGGTGACTTTGGCAAGTCACTTCCCTTCCCTCTGCTTTGGTTTCCCCACCTGTGAAATGGGGATGAGGTGTCGGCAAAGCACTTTGATATCCATAGATAAAAAGCACTATGCAATATATTTTATTATTATTATTATTGGCTAGCTGGTCTCTTCTGGTTATTGAATTTGTTACGTTAGAACCTGCACTTCTCCCTCTTCCAGACATGCTGAGTGGGAATTCGTCTAGCCTGGTTCATCTACTCTAGGGCTCCAGCATTTCCGGTTTTGGAACTGTTACAAGAGAAAAAGATTTGGGACCATCCCTACCGTGGAGCCATAAAGAAAGGGAGAGTGGTTGTGACCCCCTGGAACCTGCTTCTGATCCCACCGAGAGGGATCATAACCTCTCAGCTGAAAACCCATGCCCTACTCCATTTAACTTCTGGCTGGTGCAGTCAGAGTGGTCCGTATGGGGCTGTTCAGCCTGTTGTGTCTCTCCCCTTGAGCAGCTGCCCCCTATATTTATATCTGAGTCTGGTTCTGACCAAAAGGTCTGGCTTCTCTCTGGTATTTCTATTCAAGGAGGGTCAGGTCTGCATGTGAGGAAACCTGTGGTGGCTCCAAGCTGGGAAGCGAGCACTGCTGGGTTTGTTCTGTCTCCTACCCTGAAGTTATGGATGTGGCAGTGATGGAGAAGCACCTTTAGTGGTGGGAGGAGAAGGGGTATCTTCCCTTTCCAGGCCATTGTCCTCTCCCAGCAGTGCCCGCCCTTGGGTGAGTAATGGCCTGTTGCCTGCCTGTCCCAGCCGTGCTAGGACTTTGACAGCCATAATAATAGTGATGTAATTTGCCTGTTGATTTGAGATGTGCCATAATTACTGCACGATTACAATATTCTTACACCGCCCCTTGCAGTCCCTTACACTCCCCAAGGGCTCCTCTTGCTCCGACTTACCTCACACGACCCACAGAATTTGATCTGCTCCGTCAGCATCTGTCAGATGCTCTGCCTGCCTGTCTCTCACTGATGTGATTTAGTGGTGCTCCTGCCTGGCATGCCCATGGCTTCTCAAACATCCGCCCTGACCTGTGTGACCATCTCCCATCATTCTGTCTGCCTCTAAGCTTAGTCACAGGGTGGGCCCTGCACACGACCTGTGAAAAGGATGATGTTGGAGGTGGGAGCCGTGGCTGGGTACAGTGAATGGGTTTGAATAGCCATAAGCGGGGATAGGTGAGTCGTCATGCTGCTGGTTAGAGCTCACGTTGCTTCTGGGTTGGGGTGCTGGATGGTACATGTGCTCGCTGGCTTTCGCAGCTCAGACAGCGGAAATGTTGGCTTAACTCTGTCTCCCGTCTTCTCTCGGGCTTACCTTTCCTTGTCCTCCTGGACAGAATCCTAGAGAGAACCCTGGACCCAAAAGAGAAAATTTGGACTGAGGTTGGTTCTCAGTCAGTATCAGTTTGGGGTAAATTACCCTCATCGTGCGACTTGTCCAGATTGATACAAGTCACATTGCTCTGTCACTGACATCCGTTTCAGGCCCAGTTTGCATTCGTATCTGTGCAACTGCTGAATTGGGCCCACTAACTATTTGAGCCTTGCAATCCTGGTCCACAAGGTAGCTAATTAGTCTCCAATAATCCCCCCCTTCCAATAACCTTGCAGACCCCCCCCAAACTCCTTTTTGGGTCAGGATCCCTACAATTACAACACCGTGAAATTTCAGATTTAAATAGCTGAAACCATGAAATGTATGATTTTTAAATTCCGATGACTGTGAAATTGACCAAAATGGACCATGAATTTGGTTGGGCCCTAGGCCATGGAAGGAGATAGTGTCAGAGCCAGGTGTAGAACTAGGGTAGGCACCTCAATTGAAAATGGTCAGTCCATCTCTGGAAGCTGGGCGACCTGCATAGCTGGTACGTCCAGTGCCAGGCACTCTGACCTAGAGTTTGACTAGGACCCAAATTTTCCCTCCCTGAGCCAAGCCTGAATAGCTGGGCACAAGGGATTTATGTGGGGTGGGGGAGGAGGAGTCCTCTTTTTTTCACACCCCCGAATGGCAAAGGAGCCACTCTGCTTGGGACTGTAATAATAGCTGCTGGTGTGGCCCTGCTCAGGTGGGGTGGGGGAAACAGCCTGGCCTGGTCCCCCTTGCGGCCAAGTTTGCAGAGGTGGGTTCTGTGGAGCATGGCTTCTTGGTGTGCAGGGGGCTTGGACTCCCTGTGTGTTGGAACCCCATTGGCTCCCAGGGAGGTGGGGTCCGTCACAACCACCATGGAGAAACGGGTGAAGAGAGACATGACAGACAGTTTAAAATGACCCCTCCCCTTCTTTCCAAGCAGACGGGTGGGTGGGTTTATGGCTGCACTAATGGACTGTGGGTCTGCGAGCAGGGATTGATCGCACTGTAAATTGCTGAGTTATTGTTGAATGTTGTGCCTTTTTTTTCTTACCCCCTCCCTTCACTGTGTCGTTTAAAAAAATCAATGCTAATCCCTTGGTCCCATTAGTGACTTGTACAGAGGTCACCTCCTGGCAATCTCTATCCCTCCTCTACCCCCAGACTAAGCAGGGCTTGGAAGCTGAGCCATACCTTTAAAGAAACCATCCAACAGGAGTATAAGCCAGGGATCTTCTCTGGCCATAAACTCTGGTTGGCATTGGCTGGTGCCCACCTGCCTGTTGGGTATTCCGCTGTTCTCCCGACTTCAGCCTGTCCCTCAATCCCAGCCAGACTGCAGGAATTGGTGTTTGTGACTCAGTAGGTAGCGCTGGTTCCTCTGAAGTGGTGCTGATACTATATGCCCCCAGCATGGCATCAGGGGGTGCTTTGATGCTGGAGTTGGTGTTGCTCAGACGTGGTGGTGGTGGTGGGATTCAAGACCCAGTGGCTCTAGCTGCATGAGTAGGATGCAGTAGTTTTAACCCAAGGGTTCTAGTTGTTGATTAAGGATTGACAATATGCTCATTTTGGAGATATCCTGCCTCCCAGAATTCCACCTGCATTTTCAGTTGGATATGGCCTTCCTCTTTGCTTCCTGCCCTGAGCTGTTGGGTGAGTTGTTAACAACTCTCCAACTGTCCCCAGATGCAGCCACATTTCAGTGGTACCGGCATACAAAGCCCAACACTTTCAAAAGTGACTTGATTTTGGGTGCCTCGGTTTTTCAGCGCCCAACCTGACACCCCTCAAAAGGGTCTGAGTTTTCAGAGTGCTGAGCCACCTGCCTTTTGAAAATCAGGCCTCTTCTAAGGGGTTCCAGGTTGGCCACCCACAATCACTAGTCTCTTTTGGAAAATCCTTGGCCAAGGTCTGTAATACAGCTCTGGGATCCTTCAGGATGAAGGCACCAGATAAAATGCAAAGATAAATGGCTCCTGTCCCTCTGTCTGTCCCCTACTCACAATAGGAGAGAGGCAGGTTTCTCACTATTCTCATGTTACAGTCAAAGTGCTGCAAAGTTTCATGCTTTTTCCTTTTAAATATTATATTAGAATCGGGTTATTAATAATTTTTAAAATAGAGCAGGACTCCTTTTCCGTCTGGTTTCAACAATTAAAAATAAGTGCTGACACCTCAGAAGCAGAGGCTCGCACACTCAGTTAGCAGGATGTTTTCCAACTGACGTTCACAGTAGGGAAAGGCGTGTGTGGGGGAGATGTTCAAATGGCTCTGATTGATTGCTGAGCCGGGAAACAGGCCCTGCAGACTTCCCTCTGCCTCTCCCAGCCACCGAGTCAAATGGCAAGGCTGTGTGGGAAGTGAGGAATTTCATCTCCACGTCTATAACTGAGAACATAATGCAGATCCATCTGGGAGATAAAACTGGGGAATGTGGAGCTCTGGGTGCACCTCCCATCTCCTGCTGATCGGCTCATAGTTCCCAGTGTCTTTAGGGTGGGCAGTGGCTCCTGGGATTGTCTGCTATCCTTGAAACTGCTGAGGAGTCTGGAACCCAACAGCAAGAAGGAAGGGTTCTTGGGTCTTGTGGGGGGGAGGCAGAGAGCTCAGGACTGTTTCTTCACTTGAGGAGGTTGGAGAAAGACTGTTGCCCCCCTTTTCCCTCCATGGATCTCTCCTACTCCTCACTGGTGACTTGCTGAGGCCCTGGCATCGTGACGGAGTGGGAGGCCCAAGCATCTCTGGCAGAGCCATGACAGCAGCAGGTTGTTGGCTCAGCAGTAACTACTTGGCTTAGTGTCTTTATGTCTCCTGCTCTCTTGGGTCTGTGCAAGGCTTGTCTCACAAGGAAAGGCACAGCAAGTTTTCAGGGGCTGGATCTTAGATGGAGATCAGTCTCAATAATACAATGCAAGGTATCAGCAGTGATCCTGGCATGGGTAAATCTGTATGATGACAATTGCACTTTTCATCCACAGATCTCAGTGCACTCTACAAAGGAGGTCATTATCCCCATTTTACAGATGGGAAAACTGAGGCACAGAGATGGAGACTTGCCCAAGGTCATCAGTGGCTTGTGGCAAAGCTAGGAATAGAGTCTAGGTCTCCTGAGTCCCAGTTTACTGCTCTATCCACTTCCCCCACCCCAAAGTGAATACAACGGTTGTGAGAACCAAAGGCTAATTAGGGGGAGCTAGTCAAGCTTTTAGCTTATCTGGCTGGTATCCACCCAGTTCCTTTAAGACTCTTGACCCACTTGCTTCTTGCAAGAAATGTATCTTGGTATCAATTTATCAATTTAATTATTTAATGAGTTTTAAACTAAAATCAAGAAAACATCTTGCCAAAGCTAAAATGTTATTGTTACTTACTTTGAACCAAGAATAAAGGCCAACAGCTATCAAATCAAGGTCAAATAAATGAATTAGACTCATCATGAAATAAGTTAAATCATCAAATTAATACTCAAAATAACCAATCCTTATAGATTTTTAAAGACGATTCTAAGAAAGTGGCTGTCAGTTTGGTTATAAATCCCAGCAAAAGAATTTGATCAATGTCAATCAGATCTATAACTTGGAGCTGATTAAATGTCTCAATACTGAAACCAAATTATTATCTCATGTCTGAACCACCATCTCAGAGCCAATTATAGAGCTGCCTTCTTGGAGTTCTATTCCTGTGCTGTGGCTAACCCTTTCCTCCCACCAAGAGAGCTATTAGCAATACAGACCTGAACAGAACACTTTTGAGAAGCATCACTTTGACAACTCTTGTTTGCCAGAAATTCCAGGCAACAGTTTCAAATCCCTCAGGACTTTTAAACATAGAACACACTGAAACTAATAGTTCTGTGGGACAATATCTAGGGCTGTTTTGGCCGGGAAACTTCTCCTGGGGCCTGCCCCATGTGGACTTCAGGGGTGGGCAAGTCTCTTCATCTCTGTGCCTCAGTTTTCCCATCTGTAAAATGGGGATAATGACCTCCTTTGTAGAGTGCACTGAGATCTGGATGAAAAGTGCATTGTTACACTTCCACTCCCTAACCATAGAGAATCTAACCAGACTGGGGCAACTCCCAGCTAATAAAAACAAAGGACAGCAGTGGAAAAAAGGAAAGATACTGAAGATAAATGGGGATTTGCAAACTCTTCAGCCAGCAGTCTTCTGGACTCTGAGGGTAGGAGCTGGAACTGTAGGCAAGGACCCAGACAGTACTGTTGTGCTAGAACAGCACTCCTTGCTAACAAACCTTCAGGTGTCGGGAGACTGGTGAGAGGCTGGCAGAACCTGTCAGTTCATGTCTTGACTCCTCTTCCCCAAGATGTCCGGGTCTTGGGGATTCAGAAGCATTGTCACCAGTTTCAGAAAGTTTGACATAAAAATCATATAAATATAGCGGATTGCTATGGTTTTTTCCAACAACCAATCACTCAACATTCAGCAACATTAAAAATAAGTTGACCAACTTATGATTAAAGTCATTGTTCTTTTCCCAAATGAGATAATTTACTGTAATTTTTCTATTTGGAAGTGGGCTATAAATCAAACAACTTATCTTCTGGCATTTTCATCTTGATAGAAAAAAGTTACTTTAAACCCCATCAAAATGAAACTCATTTAAAACGTGAAATATTTTAACATTTATCTAAAGTCTGTATTCCTGTATATGCTGTTTCTCACTCACAGTGGAATTATAGGAACAGGTAGTGTGGTCCAGTGGTCCATCTCATGTCAAAATATACCAAGTAAATATCCTTGAATCAAACTCTAATAAGTTCTCATGTAGACTTCTGACTTTGCCTATCTATACATTTTGATTACTATTGATAGAAATCTTTTTTGGCGGTTTGCGTGTGTACAGTGAAATCGACATTTATTGATATTTACAGAGAAAAATCCAAGCCTAAATATAAAGCATGGCCGGACTGGGTGAGAGGAGGGGTCTATATAGTCTAGCATTCTGTCTCCAACAGTGGCCAGTACCAGCTGCTTCTGAGGAAGGTGCAAGAAACCCTGCAGTACCAGTTTATGGGATAACCTGGGCCCTGGGAAAGTTCCTTCCTGATCCCTGTAAATTAGAGGTTGGCCTAAGCCCTGAAGCTGAAAGGTTGATATCCCTCCTAAAATTCTTCTGCTTTTTTAAAAAATGTTTTATAAATCTGGATAGTTTTCTTATCCATATACACAACTAATCCTTTTTGAATCCTGCTAAATTCTTGGTCTCAGTGGTATCCTGTGGCAATGAGATTCCACAAGCTAATTGTGCAATGTGTGAACAGGTGTTTCCATTGATCAATTTTGAATTTGTCACCTTTACATTTCATTGAATATCCCCTTTGTCTTATAATAAGAGAATGGGGTGAATTGAAGTTCCCAATCCACTTGTCTATCCTAGTCATCACAGCACAGGGCTGGGAGTTGGGAGATCTGGATCCATTCTTGTCTTAGACACTGACTTTCTGTGTGACTTTGGGTAAATTACTCAATCGCCATGTGCCTCAGTTTTCCCGTGTACAAAATGGCAATAATGATACTTAACAAAAGCACTTTGAGCTCTATGGGTGAAAAGTGTTACCGCATCTTTAGAGCCCTTGGAAGGGGGCTGTGTTCTGTGTAACCAAGGTTCAAATGTGGCAGACAGGCAAGATATCCAAGTAGCTCTGGTTAAAACTTTTGAAATGAGAAATTAATTTGTGAGAAATGGCCTTTTTTCAAAATCTGAAGATTTCCCTTTTTTCTTCCGTTTTCAATTTTTTGATGACATTTGAAAACTAAAAATTTACTCACTTTTTCTCACCCTTCCCCATCTTCCCCTCTCACTTCACCCTCCACCCTGCTTTTCAATAGCAAAAAGGGGGAAGGGGGAGGACAAGCAGGGAGGACAAGTAGCCCTAGAAAGCCAAACCATTGAAAATGTATAAAAATCTTTATGAAAACTTTCAAAAAAACAAGTCTTTTTTGAAACCTGTGGTATGAAAAGCTGTTTTCCATTTTTCAAGCAAGCATAGGGGGGGATGTGTGTGTGTGTGTGTATGTATGTATGTATGTGCCAGTGCAGACATATTTAGGAGTGGAGATTTAATCATGTATCCAAGGAGGTTCTCTTTTATACGCTTGGAGGAAGTATTACCTAGTAGGGAGAGCAGAGGGACTAACAATCAAGACTCCTGGGTTCTATTTCTAGTCCTCCTACTGACTCATTGAACAAACTTAATCACGTCCCTTCACCTCTCTGTGCCTTGGCTTCACCATCTGTATACAGGTTCTCTGGTTGTATTTCACTCACAGAGGTGTGGCAAAGAGATTGTGCTAGGCTTTGCCCATGCTCAAGGAGTCTGAGCTGGGCAGAGATGCCCTGGAGTCTCTAATCCCTGTGCGCTGTGCACTATAATCCACTCCAGACTGTGATGGCCTGTGGGACAAAAGGCCTGTGCTGAGCCTGGCCTTTCCTTATCCTTTCTTGGAAATTGCTGGATACCAGTCAAGACTGATGGGCTCCCTGGCAGGAGAGATGCTGCTGCCATCTTAGGAGCCTCAGTGGCACTGCAGCATAACAACCAATGGGGGAGAGAGGGGCGCTCTCCTCTCAGCCCAGCTGATCCAGTGCGGGCAGTGCTCCAGCCTAGTTCCTTACTGCTTTTAGCCAAATCCCCGCTCTGTTGGGGAGCAAAAGACTGCATGTGTCACTGCATGGATTCTGAGGGACAGCCTGGGATTTCCCATCTGCAGTACCCCAGAAGCCTTGGTTACCTGGAGATGGGGACTCTGCCCCTGCCCCCATCCCTATGGTGGCCCTTCTGGCTGGTGTGCAGAAGCGCAGTGCACTCCCAGAAACTAAGCCAGATAGAGTGTCACAGATTTATGTTACCAATTTGCCTGGGGCTTTAGGTGATTAAGCTGAGGCTGCAGGATTTTTAGGGGAGGAGATGAAAAAGCACACCAAGTGTCTGGTTTTAAAGCTTTATTATTTAAATAACAGTGGTGAGTGCTGGGTGCGCCCCACGTTACCTGGAGGAAGGAAGAAAGCGTTGGGGCCCGAGTCCTAACCCACTTTTATACTTACACACGCACAACCCAAGGCTGGCCAAGCCTGGGTGTAACGCAAGAAGAAGAGGGGGAAGGGTAGACGAGAGTGTTGTTTTGTGCACAGGCCGTTTAGGGTTTGCTGTTGATTTTTGACTTGCTTTAGTTTTTGGGATGGTTTTAAGCCCTGGGTTTTTCCGGGGGCATTTTTGTTTAGGGAATTTTTTTTGTTTGCCCCCCGTGCTCTTGGTACCAGTTTGAACCGGACTTTTGCGGCTCTCTTAGGTTTTTCAAAACACACCGGTTTTAGGGTCGAGAGGCTGTTGTTTTTTTAACTTACTGGCCTTTGCAATTTGTTTTAGTTTTGCAACCTTGTTCGGCTTAGTTTTTGTTTTTTACAAGCTTCTGGCTGTTTGGCAGCAGAGAGCTTTGTTTGTGTGTGTGGTTTTTGGGCTGCAGTTTTGTTTTTTATTTTTGAGCCTAGCTGGATTGTCGAGTTAACCTGTTTTTTAACTCAAGGGACCCCATGGGGGGGCAATTTTTATTGTGACAAGAGCACCCAACATATGGCCTCACATACCCAGTGCACCGCAGTCTCTGCCTGCAGCACCCCTTAATATTCTCCTTCTGGGCTCCCAATACAGCTCTGGGGCTGCTCCTCAGTCCCCAGCCTCTCTGCTATTTGAGCCTGGGTCCCTCTGCATAGCTCAGCCATGGTATGTCGTTCTGACCTGCAATCCACCCTACTTCTCCAATCCTGGTCTCCCAGCACAGCTCTGATCCACTTCATCCCTGGCCAACAGCCTCTCCTGCTATTCCAGTCTTGGGCTCCTTTCCACAACTCAGCTGGCGTGCCAAAGTCCTGCCCTCCTGCTAATCCAGCATGGGACCCCTCCTGAGCAGTGTCTACAAATTCATGGCCACCTCTGTGAGTTTTGTGATGTGGACAATACGAGAGCAAGCAGGTAGAGATCCCCACAGAGGTTTTATTTGGGATGCGAGAGAGGTTGTGCACCCTGGTTTCCAATGGCAAAAGGCAGAGAATTATGACAACTCTTTATATAGTGCCCAGGCCACCTTCGGGCAAGATGATAGACGTGATCCCTGTCCTGAGGAGCATCAAATCGAAATGCGCGACATAGATAGTTGAGGGGCTATAACAGAAAGCCAAGGACAGACTAGTGGTGATTAACACCGTCACAATATTATCATGTTAGTTAAATATGTCAGTGCCATGTCTTGTCTTATCTTGCTCAGGGCCAGGGCTCCCTTCTTCACGCTGCCTGGTATGTTACTCTGGAAGCAGTTGCAGTGAAATCAGTGGGCTTATGCATGGCTTAAGGTACTGCTTGCTAGGTCCCATATCAGCACTGCACTTACTTTAAACATTGGCTTAAGTGCTTTGGTAAATATGTATAGACTCAAGCATGTGCTTAGCTGAATCAGGGCCTGTGTGTGTGTGTGTGTGTGTGCGCGCACGCCCCTCATTGTGCTACCAGTTGTCTGAGGTGAGTGTTCAGGTTTATAGAGATGATGATGGAAAACCTCGCCATTGATCTTGGGGCTGCTGGTTCAACACCATAGACTTCTGGCCCATTGGAATAAGTTGTAGCTGTTTAGCTATCATGGTTGAGTTTGTTTGTCTGCTGGACAGCAGAGCAGCAGTCTGTGAGTAATAGATCATTTGAATCGCGTGACCTGCCTCTAATCCTTGATTTGATTTGAGCTTTGCTTCATGCATCCTGGTACATCAGCTCAAGCCTGGGTGCTCCATTACACATCCTCCTGGGATCATTGTAGTGTTGACTTCCCCATCCCCTATCCCACACACAGGGGAGTCGGAGGTTAAAGCTGGCAGCTCCGATTAACCCCCCACGTGCTTATTATTATGCACTGTCTCTGAGTCCTTTAAAAGAAAGCATGCCCATTCTGTTCTGCTTAATAACTGCACAGTAATTAGCTTCACAATTCTGCTACTATACTTATAATAGCCACCATTAACGTTATGGGGGTTTAGGCAGTAATGGCTTACAGAGTAATTAATGAGCAAGAGGTTTTATTGCTACCTTTATTTTTAGATTGTGTTTTACGGGCCATCTCTGCCAAATGCCAAAATCTCAAATGAAACGTCTTCCAGCGACGTCCCCTGCTCCCCTTTTCCCAGTTCTCCCCAATAACCAAACCTGGACTCATCAGGAACTACTTGTTTGATAGCCAATTATTTATATTTCCTGCGTGTTGTCCAGTAATTAAAGCAATGTGCTGGGCATTGGGGCTGTTTGCAACTCTGTTACTGACTTGCTGTGTGACCTTGGGCAAATCTCTTAACTGCTATGTGCCTCGGTTATCCCGTTTATAAAATGGGAATAATAGTGCTTCTCTAGAGCAGCAGGTGTTGTGAAGCTCAGTTTGCTAATGTTTATGAAGTGCTTTTGAGATCCTTGGATAAATGATACTATTGAAAGGGAAGAATTTATTCTCATCTCATCTTCTGGACTAATGCTGGATCTTTGGGCTTAAAGCTTACATCTCTGGGCTCCTTCCAGTCGTGCTGAGTTGCAGCATTTTAGTGCCAAAGTTGTATGATGTAGTGTGATGTTCAACTCCACTGAAGTTTATGGGTCAGTTCCTATTGTGCAGCTCCCACTGAAACCAAGGGGAGTTTTACTAGTGAAACTGGCCCATTTGCAGTTACACCAATCCATGAATGTGGCCCCTGGAAATTAGAACTGGGAATTACCTTCTAATTTGCCTAATTCATCCCCAAAGTCATTTTCCATACAAGACAGGAGACTCAAAAAAGTCAGTGTAACTTAAAATGTTATTTGGTGGCAGGGAATTCAGCTCACGTTTGGCCCCAAATACAAGTTTTGTAAGAAAAGTTATCTTTCAAACTGTCCTGTGAATAGACGTGGTTTGAGTGGAATATAGTGGCTAGCACTGTACGGTGTACCTTCTGGGCCAAAATCCTGTCTGTAACGGTGGCCAGAACCCTGCAATGTCACTTATGGGGTAACCTGACCCCAGGGCAAGTTCCTTTCTGACTCCTAGTTGTTGAACGTTTGGTTCATGCCCTGAAGGATTAGGGTTTGTATCACTTTCAAAGTTGTTTGTTTTTGTTTTTAAAGATATGTATGATTGTAATTCTGGCTCATCCTGTTATCCAGATAAATATCCAGTCAGTTTTTCAGTCCTGCCAAGCTCTTGGTTTCACTGATGTCTTGCAGCAATAAGTAATTTGAATATTTACATAAATTCAGTTAAAATGTTTTTATATTAATTTCCTATAAACATTCCCCCATGCAAACCAGGAAACCCAAACACAACAGCATGAGGGCTGTGCATGAAAAAGGGATGGTGAAACTGACTATAAGCCAGATTGCAAATCAAAGCAGCCTTGTTTCAGAAGTTAACAAGTGACACAACTGATGTCAGGTAAACTCAATATTAAAAAAAAAAAAAAATTCTTTCAGTGTTTGTTTATCCTTCAGTATTGAAATGTACTGACTGTGCACTGCTGCTCCCTACTGGATGGAATAAGAACTACTCCACTGTGTGTCATAGTCATGCTTGCAGTGAATCAAAATGCATTTCTGGGAAAGAGAGGCTTTTCAGCCTAAAAGAAATTTTTTGCAAAAAAAAAAAAAAAGGCAATTTTTTTGTTTCGTTCTGAGTTGAATATTTGTTTTGTTTCAGTTTTCAAAAACCAAAAGAGCAATATTTTCTCTTCATTTTTCACAGTAAAGCTGGACCAGAGGTGCCCTTCCCTAGATCTAGCTACCCAAGCAGAGCAGTGGTGCATTCTCCTTGCTCTGCAGCTATCCGATTCTAGGTTGACCATTTCTTCGCTATCCTCTGGTCCTGTTATGCCCTTTTCAGCCTGCATTATTGTGGTGGTGCCTAGAAATCTCAATCAAGGATCAGGGCCCCATTGTGACAGGTACTGTCCTGACAAGAGACCAAGGAAGAGGGTATCCACTCCTGAGAGCGAGCAATCTAGGTTTCAGATGGGAGGCAGCAGGTTGGCAAAACAGACAAACGAGGTGAGGAGGATTTGGGAGTGAGGTACTGATGAAATGAACAGTTGAGCAGGAAAACAGCTGTGCTCTACCTGGTTCCTTAATTCATGCCAGACAAAGGTGACTAGTTGGCATTGCAGTAGAGAGAGGTCTCAGGGCGGGGTTTAAAAGAGGCTAAGGTAGAAACTTTATGAATTTGGGTGGAATTTTTTCCATGTATGGTGGGGGGTCAGGATGGGAGAAAACAGAGGGGATTGAGGGGGAGGGGTGGACAAGTGGATGATTGTGGCCAGCATCATTGGTCTCATATAAGAAGCCTCCTTTCCATAGTTTCATAAAGTTCCAAAAGTTTCATAAGCTATTGTTCCAGCCATGCTAAAATAGGGTGGCTGCTGACACATCCAGGTACTTCCAGAATGGCATGACTTCACACGTCATGCTGGCAGGGTGGGGTGGGGTGCTCTGCAAAATGGGGACCTCTGTGTTCTGTGCGTGTGAGGTCATGCCAGCGGGGGTGGAGCAGCATGTTCTGATACTGGACAAAACCATTCTGGTCCCGGACAGGGAGAACTGTTAACAAAAACAGGACTGCCTAGCTTAACACCAGACAAAGGGCCTGCCTATGCTAGAAACGTGTCTCTGTGAGGAAGAGGAGTGTAACTCACAGGGAAGGAAAGGTCTTGTGATGAGAACATTAGACACAGCTAAGGGGCACTGACTATCTAAATTTGCATGGGGTCCCAGAGGCCTTTATGGCTTGACAGGAGCTCTGGATTCCAAGGGAGTTGAGGATTATTAGGGAAGGAAGTGTTTCCGTGGCAGAGTGCCTGTGAACTCTCTGCCCTCTGCTGCCATTGGGGGAATGAGGGCAAGCCAAACCCACCAGCTATCCCCCCTGGGCTGCATTGACCTCTGGCAGCTGGAGAGCCGGAGTGGTAGACAGTTGACACGGGAGCAGTTAAGTACTCTGCAGCCAGTTATAGGGAATCAATGCTGAATAAGGCCATGCAGAAATAGCTGGCACGTGCTCTCCTCTGTGTCAATGGGAGGGAAATCAGTACAGCGTCCCACTCCCTTTCCTGCCCTCTGTATGGATTGCAGGGTTTGTCTGTCCTTGGGTAGGATGCTGGTGAATTGGCTCCGGAGCAGCAAGTGGAGAAAGCATTGTAGGTACATCCACAGTGCATCTGGGATGTGCGATTCCCAGCTCAGGTAGACACATACATGCACTAGTAGCTCATTAACTTCCAGGTACGTACGTGGGCAGCTAGCTCAAGCAGAGCCACCTGCTCTGGGAAATACACCTCCCTGCTTCCATATAGATGCACCTTCTAAGGCTAGAGCACTGAATTCTGAGGTGCCTGCCCTGGGTCAGAAGCATGCACTGTGCACCATCCATTGTGATCTTTTGCCAGCTGCTGTACATCCGCTCTCAGAAGCTCCTTAGCGTGTCCGTTTCTCCTCCCACTTTCCAATGGTACCAGCTGTTTCTCGGTGCATTCACAGCATAGGTACTCTACTGAGCAAAGAGTTCGGTCCCTTTAGAGCTGCATGCCACAAGAGCTGTCCATTGTATACATCCCACGGAGAGACTTTAAGGTTGTATTTCGATGAGCAGATGCTATGGCTATGTAAGCGGGTGCAGGTTTTAGGGTAAATGACCCCAGAGCTCTCTGCCCTGTGTTCAGGAAACCACCAGGGCAAGAGGATGAGGCCAGCTGTGATAAGACTTGATCTCCCCAAGGTGCTGTGTGCACGGGGGGACTGCCATGACCCAGTCTGGCTTAGGAGCCAGCCTCTGTTTGTGTGAAAGGGAGATCCTTGCTGGCAAGGAGCCTCCCTTTGTCTCTGGTGTATGTTGTCTGGACAAAGCTGCTCTCTGGTGCTGAGAAATCTAAGCTGAAGGAGCAACTAGGAGTGTGTTTGGCCACACAAAGCGCCTCCTGGACTCCACCTTGGAACTGGGTTGTGAAAACCTTTTCCTGTTAGTTTACGATGATGGGGCAATGGGAAGCTTGGTTCCAATAGATGAGATCCTCTACCACTGGCTGCAGCTTTCCTGATCCTTCATAGGCCCCTCGAGTGTTGTTGGGGTCTGTCCTTTTCCTAATATAGCTGCTACCGGGGTAGGTGGCGACTCTGATTATACAGAATGCGTCCTGTGATAAGAGGCTTGAATGAGGCCTGGTGTGTGTGCCAGGAGCCCTCAGAAGGGCATGGTACTTGGGCAGTATGGACCTGCAGATCAGACCCTATTGTTGAGGACCCTACAAGGTCTTTGGAATGTACAATAGCACGTATCCCACCAATGAGAAATCTTTGGATGTGCAGTTTATAGCTTTCATATAAGCATCTGTAGATACCCTGATATCCCAGCACAGTGTGTGTGTTTGGGGGGGAGGGAGGGGAGACGGGGGACTCCCCTTCAACCTAAGAAGTGAGCAAAGTGAGGGCTCCAGAGTACAATGAAGGAGAAAAAGACAAATCAGTCAGAGGTTTTGCTAAGTAGGCAACTATTTTCCTGAACCCAGTGCAACTCGCCCTGTATCAGATCCTCCCCCGCCTTTGGCCAGGGTATTCCCTGGGTGCCCCTTGTCACCTGCAATGCAGGGGTTTGTGTGGCTGGCTAAGGCATTCCCCCCTCCTCCCCCCCCAGGGAACGAGTGCACTAAACCACTTTCTGTGTTTGCAAACTGTCCAGCCTGCGTGTGCCGGCTAAGTGCTGTACACCGCTTGCCAAGATAACACCCAGATAAAATACAGTCTGCTTAAAACCTGTGTGTGCTTCTATTGAATCAGACTAAGCCAGTGTGGCAGCTTAATATACTCCAGTCCTGGCAGTTCAGAGAGGAAAGAAATGAATGCAGAGCAAGTCTGCAGGAGGACAGGAGACCAGAGTCTGGGGAATAGGTTCCTCCAGGTGGTAGAAATGGGAGTGGGAGGGGTTAGGAGATTTGCACTGGGGTTGTTATAGTGATACATGGAGTGCAGAGTAACCATGTCATTGCAGCAACCTCCCCAATAGCATTTGAATGAAGATCTCCCATCAGATGGGGGTAGCACTGGATTCTTTGCCACGCCCTCCACCTGGCAGAGAGCAGCACAGTTCAGTGGTCAGAGCACAGGACTGGGAGCCAGCTTCTGCATTCTAAGCCTGCCTCTACCGCTGGTTTACATATCGGGCAAGTCACTTAATCATTCTGGGTCTCTGCTTCCCTGCCTGTACAATGGGAGCAGCACCTCGAGCGGGCTCCGGAGGCTTGCTTAGTGACAAGAGATGCTCTGGAGACGTAAAGGGCTAGTTATTGTCCCCTCCCACTGGCTAGGGTACTCCTGGATTTCTTTCTTCTGTGCAAAGCTGGGAACAGATACCATTCGGGGGTGGGGAAGGTTGGCCTTTTTCTCACTGACCGGGCCCTGCTGCTTGGGTCATTTGCAGTTTGCCGGTAGCAAAGCAGATTGAAAATCTGCAGAGGTCAGAATGTGATGTGGCTGTTTACAGCTCATGGAGGCTGATGTATTGCTGCAGGGCTCCTGCGGGGGAGCAAGAGGCTAATGCAGGCCACAATGGCAGGGGCTGTGTGCTGGATATGCTCTGGGATCCATACACACGGCTATTTGCCTAGAGCTCATGCCCGGGTGCCCATTTCTCACCTGGGGGAGGGCTCAGCGGCACTACACTATCTTCTTGCAAGCCGGAGCTTGCTTGGCTGCTCTGGGACACTGGAAATGCAAAGCCCTGAACACCCAGACAGCTCTTCTCCTGCCTCCCTGGCAGCTCCTCGAGGGCTTGTTAGCACCAGGGTGTCTCCCTGAAGGGCAGCTGTTCCCAGAGCTTCTCTCTGCCTATTCTCCTTTGCTTTGTGTTTCAGGCTTCCTTCCTGATGGGTCCCTGAAGCTCCCACCAGTGGCTCTGGCAACACCCCGTGAAAGCACTCCCTGCGTGGCCTCCAGCCTGTGCAGCTGTTGCATCTCCGAACCTACTTCTGCAATGGGTGGGTTGTAAGCGCTGGTAAGACCTGCGAGCCGTGTCGCCTTTGCTGCTCTCTCTCTCTGTCCTTGTTCCTTCTTGCCCATTTATTTCTGTTCTCCATGTGCTCTGCTGTTCTGTCTCTGGGGTTTTCGCTGTCAGGTAATGAGGAGCTGTGGGTCCAGTCAGTCTTGGAGATGCCGAAGAGAAGAGACATCCTGGCTATCGTGCTGATAGTTCTGCCTTGGACGCTGTTAATCACCGTCTGGCACCAGAGCACCATTGCTCCGCTGCTTGCAGTGCACAAGGGTGAGAGAAACTGACCAGCCCATGCCACATCCCCATGTCTCATTCCATCCCTTTCATGACAACCATGCTCATATCTCCACTTGTGGACCATGCTCAGGCAGCAGCCTCCCCTGCTCTCTTACAGGGAAAGCCCAGAGCTTGGGGGGGGTTCTTCCTAAGCTTCAGATCCTGTGGCTTGGAAGCTGGGCAGTTTAATGTTGGGACTGGATAGCTCCCGTGGTCATAAATATACGGTCTCTAAGACCGAGCCTTGAAAGAAGATGTGGACCACTGGCTGTTTCTCTTACTCACAGGAAGCCATCCGTGTGTGTCTTACTCTAGAGGGGAAAGAGGAAATCCCTTCTGATGGTCCCTGCAGAAGTTCATCCTGTAGAAGTTAATGACGCATTTTGCAATAAAAACAGTAGCCGAAGCAATGCTGACAAATGCAACAGAAAATATCTCCCAGGGCCACCAAACAAGCTGGGTAAAGAGCAGTGGACTTGAAGTGGGAGGCTGGGTAGTGCATTCCAGAGTCAAGGGCCTGGGGAGAGGGAGCTCAGGACTTCCTGCTCGTCTCCCCATCTGGATCAGAACTTCAGGAGAGAGGCAGCCTCTAAATTACCTAGCACCCAAGCCATAGAATCAAATTCCGGTCTGGAGTAACCAAGATCAGATGTGGGTGGATGGTTCTGAGGTGGTGAAGTTTTGCTCTGTTTTCAGAGAGGTAGCAATGTCCAAGGAGCACAAGCAGCATCGGGAAGACGCCACCTCGCCCAGGACACTTGCCAGTATGCCTTCTCTGCCTTTTCCCTGGGCCCCACTGTCTCCTGGGTTCCATGATGGAAAGGAGTACTGGTGTATTTGTAGGGAGGAAGCTAAGCTCTGTTTCCCCATCTCTTGCCCATGCTCTAAACTCTCTTCCCCTTACCTCTCACTGTCCACCAGGTCCCCTTCTCCCCTCTCAATTTGGTGTGGCTTTGCCTTACTCTCTACCTGTAGTCTGATGTGCTATTTAAATCTGGCAGCAGCTCCAAGGCCTTTTGAGTGGCTTCACCTCTTCCCCTAGATGAACTGTAGGAGAAGGGCGCCTCTGTATGACTCTGCCACACAATTGGCTCAGGAGAGCTCTGAGAGAAGTTATAGTCTCCTTCTCCTGCCCCCCCTCCCCCTGAGAGGGGCAAGAGCTTGCCCCCCAAGCCTGGAGGAGTGCAGTGCAACAAAGAGGAGAATGCTGGAATTGAAAGGCGAGTGTGTTGATGCTATTAAAGGAAAATGGAGTCCTGTCTCCCCACCCCTCCAGGCTCAGCTCAGTGCCCTGGAAGGGAGGAGACACTTCTATGAATGAACGGTGACCTGCAAAGTAGAAGGGTGGCCTTGAGGGTGTGGCACAGGACTGGGAGTGGGTCTTGTTTCTCAGCCCCCTCTGACTCACCGGTACACCCTGGGCAAAACGCTTCCAGGCTCTGTACCTCAGTTTCCCCATCTGTACAATGGGGATGAAGACATTGGCTTGCCTGAGAAGGGTGTTGTCAGAAAAAATCCATTCATATTTGTAAAGCAGCTTTGAGAGACTTGAGTGGGAGGTGCCAGAGATAAGAAGAGCAAATTAGTGTTGGCCAGCATGGTATGTGAGGAGTGGAAGTGCCAGAGGATTTAAAGCTAAGGTTTTGACCCACAGGGTGATGACTAACGATCCCATGTGTCCTGGCCAAGTTCCACTCTAATTATGTTCAGCCTCTGTGCTATCAAATACATTTCACAGTTTATTCAGGGTGTGAATTGCTTCCCGTGTTTCAGAATTCTACACTGCTGGGCTATGCACAGTGGAGGCAGTTTATCTTAGAAAGGGCCTGATCCTGGCAGGCACTGAACACCCTACCCGCCCATCAGTTTTCACTGCAGCTGGGGATGATCAGATACTTGACATATTGGGTCTTAAGTCACTTGTGGTGTTTACCCCAGCATCCAGCTTGATGGGTGATGCAGAATAACATAGAAGGATATGCCAAGAATGTAGGAATTGTTCTAGTGGGTCAGACTTATGGTTCATCTACTCCTGTATCGTTTTGTCCTCTGGTACTAGCCACTATTGGGAAATGTCAAAAAACCCCATATTACACTATTATCGCATGCCCTGCAGACAATGGTTGGCCTATATCCTGGACCATAAGTGTTGATATTCTCATTCAGTTTGATCATCCCTAGTGCAATTGTAGATTATGCTCTTAATGGTACTGATGGCAGGGCTGCAGTTCCCTGGAAATGGCAAACATATGAGTAGACTTGGAAGGATTTCATTTTTATTGATAAACGTCAATTTTGTCGTGCACACACAGACGAAATGTTTCCATCCATAATCATCAAAATTTACAGACAGGCAAAGTAAGAAAAATGCTGCTTGAGAAATTGTTCGTTTGATTTAAGGATGTTTACTTTGTGTATTATGATGTGATGCCGACAATATGTATTTTAACGGTTATAAAGCTTTGCTGTTTTGAATCTCAACATTTACTGTCCTTAAATAATTATTCTGACCCCTGCAACTATGAACATTTAAATAGGTGAAAATCAGAAAAAAAGTTAAAAATAAACATTGGTACTATCGGTTAAAATATATAGAAAAGTACAAATCAAAATCAGCAAAGTCTACACGTGAAGGTTTATCCTGTCTGAGCCAATATAGAGTGAAACTCTTGGCGAAGGATTCTGAAGTCCTGGTCGTTTGTACTCGTCGTACTGTTGGTAAGAGTTGTGGTGGTGGTGCTCGTATCTGTAATGTCCTGCGTATATCCCTCCAAGATTCGTGACCAGGACTTTGGAACAGCCACATAAGAGACTGCCTCATATGACCCTAGGCCTCCCTGGAAGGTTAGTCAGAGCTGTGTGAACACTTGTGAAGTGACTAGGTGACATATTTCAAGATCTCAGCTCAGGGCCTGGATTTAAGGAACATCTCATAAATGGGATACAATGTTACCCAGGCCAAATCCCAACATAAGCCAATTCCATTCTGTTGACCCATATTGTCTCTGCAGCTCCCACTGGTTATGGTATTCTTCACTTGCTGTCCTGAGCTGTTGCTATGCATTCGTGCACAGCTGCAGAGTTCTGCCCTGGTGGCAGGAGCTGCTCCATGCGGCATGGAATACAAAGTACTTTGGGATCCTTTGGGTTTGGAAGGTGCTGTATCAGTGTCAGAGTATCTGTTATTCTATACCCATTTGTCCCACTCGGTTGTTGTTTCTTTGGGCCCTTAAAGCTTGTTGTTCTGAGCAGTTCCCTCCTGCTATCCTGGAGCTGTCAGAATTTTGCCCGTGTGGCTAGTTCACCAGCTGGCATCTCTGTCTTGTGGGTTCTTTGTTTCTTGCAAAAGGCCTCTGTTTTCCAGCTTTGCTCTCAGACCAAGGGGGTGATCTCCCCTGCTAGCAAGCTGCCTGCTGGCTTTTCTGAGGGAGTGGTGGTGAGGCGACTGTAAGAGGACTGACTGTGTGTGTTCTCTTTCTCTCATGCCTTTTGTGCAGATGATGGTGGCGACTCCAGGCGTGATCTGGCCCAAGGCTCGGACTCCAAGGAGTACTGCCTGTCAGACCGCGACATTGTGGAGGTGGTGAGGACAGAGTACGTTTACACCCGCCCACCCCCATGGTCGGACACCCTCCCCACCATCCACGTCATCACTCCCACCTACAGTCGGCCGGTGCAAAAGGCAGAACTGACGCGTCTGGCCAACACCCTCTTGCATGTGCCCAACCTGCACTGGATCCTGGTGGAGGACTCGCAGCGGCGCACTCCTCTTGTCACCCGGCTGCTGCGGGACACGGGGCTGAACTACACCCACCTCAATGTGGAGACACCCCGCAACTACAAGCTGCGGGGAGACATGAGGGACCCCCGGATTCCCCGTGGGACCATGCAGAGGAACCTGGCCCTGCGGTGGCTGAGAGAGACCTTTAACAAAAACAGCAGCCAACCTGGGATTGTTTACTTCGCTGATGACGATAACACCTACAGCCTGGAGCTCTTTGAGGAGGTAAGATGGAAGCAGGACCTGCTCAGCTGGGTTACGCTCCCCTCCGTCCCCACTGCCTGAGCTCGCAGGCCTCCGTACGGGTCCCTGGAGGCCAAACCCAGGAGCATCCATAACAACGTTACTGCTTGCAGCCCAGAGTGACAAGGCACTTGGTGTCAGTGACGTGCTCCAGCCAGCAGGTAACACGGTTACGCGCTCTCCTGAGCCCAGTGCCTGTCATCGCCACTTAGTTTAAGTAAAATACAACCCTAAAGCAATGTCATTTAAACCACCTCTCAGCATGCTCTGGTGCCCGGGCACCAGGCAGTGAAAATGGGGCACATTTGCTAATGTTAAAGGGACCATGGGAAAAGTAGCGTAGACCCCACATTTAGGATAAGGGTCTCTGGATGGGGAGGGGGTACCGGGCATTGCTGTTTGTGCCAGCTCCAGAGCCCATCATCCTGGATTCATTTAATCGGTGTTTCTGAGCGTCCTGCCATTCGGGGGGATTTGGTGATCAGAACTGGGCGAATAACTGATCAGTTTGCTGGTGGTATCAAAAACAAAAATTCACTTTGGAGCAAACTGAATTTAAAAAAAAAATGTTGGTGAATCAAAAAGTTGAAAAACAAATTTGATCCAGATTTGAAACATTTTTTTAACATTTTTTTAAAAAAATCAAGATTTCACAACAAGTCATTTTGACTCAAAATGTTTCATTTAGAAAATGTAAAAACAAAATGTTTCTATTTTTTCTTAAATATTTTTGGGAGGTGGGTTTGAAACAAATTCAGTGAAACGGACATGAATCCATGAAACATTTTGCTGTTGTGGAATCTGCATTTTTTGCCACAATAAGACGTTTTAGTTTAAAAAAAATAAATGCCCAGCTCTAATTGTGACCCTCAGTTACCACTTCCTTCCAATCAGCCCCAGGTCTATGCTGCCCACTCGTATGAACTCCCTGCCCCCAGCAGACCTTGGCTATTCCCCTTTAGACTGTCGGCTTCATTGATTTCTGTGGGAATTGAGGGCAGCACCACATGGAAAATTGATCCTCTGGCAGGATCAGGCCCCTAATTGTCTTAAATGGAAGGCTCCCTGGCATCACCTTGGCTGTTCAGGGTAGAGCCATCTGGCTGGCTCCTCCAGTCCCCTTTTTCTCCACTTTGCAAAGCTGTAGAAGTATAAGCTATGGTTGCTTCTTGCTTAATTAGTGCTGTCTGGAAATGCATCCGCTGTGAAACCTTCACTGGTCTCTCTGGGCCTAAGCATAGATGAGTGTGCATGTGAGAGACGGGTCTGGATGCTTCCCCATGCTGCATGGGGGAATTTCACCCTGACCCTGTACCTAGGGCATCTTCCCCAGATCACACTCCATTTGGCTTGTACCATCGTACTTCAGGCATCACTGGGCTTTCCCTCGTTTCCTCACTGTTTGCTTGCCCCCACCTCAGTGTCTTTATTACTTAAATTCTGTCTCTGGCAAGAGCCTGCTTTGCATAGATCCATGGCCTCCCTCAGGGTGAATAGAGCCCTTTCAACGTTCTCTGAACAAAGTCAGGCAGTACAATGGTTGCCCTTGCAAGACATCTTGTTCAGAGACGCGCTGTGCGATTGTCTCTCCAGGCTGCCGCACATGCATGAAAAGCAGGCGTTTGTCAATACTTGTTTGCTTGTTTGTTTTGAAGAGCGTAACCCTTCAGATTCTGCCACTGAGTTGACCAAACCTAGGCTGTAAACATGCAAGCAGCGTTCGCCTCCGGGGCTGCTGATTTGCAGCATCCAGAGACAAATGGGCTCCCAGGATTTTCTGACTCAGCTCAGGGAGACGGCTAAAATCACAGCCTGAATGTCTTCCACTGTTTCCTTCCAGAAGTGGCTTTGAGAGGGGACTGAATTTATCCGAGTCCTTTCATAATTTCTCTTCCTAGTCATGTCTGCTCTGCGTGTTTATGTGTGTGTACATGTGCATGCACGCTCATCTAGATGTTACAGAAGATAAGCATCAAACCTGGTCTGATCTGTAGTGCACCTCTCTCTGGGCCTTGCCTGTAGGTGGGCTAACCTAATCTCAATTGGGAGGCATTACTTTTTTTTTTTTTTTTTCAAGAGGTGCTGCTGAACCAAACCTCAAAAGGCTTTATTCACAGTGTATTAAACCACCCAACAACGATGCTACTTTCATTGTAGTGAAGGGTCACGAGAGACCAGAGGAGAGCATCAAAAATAATAAAAAGTTTAGAAAACCTGACCTGTGAGGAAAAGGAAAAAAAAAACTGGGCATGTTTAGTCTTGAGCAAAAAAGACTGAAGTGGGGGACATAAGTCTTCCAATACGTTAAGGACTGTTATAAAGAGGACAGTGATTGATTGATCTCCATGTCCACTAAAAGTAACACAAGAAGTAATGGAGTTGTTTTGGAGCCAGGGAGATTTAGGTTAGCTATTAGGAAAAACTTGCTAACTAGACTGGTAGTTAAGGGCTGGAATAGGCTTCCAAGGGAGGTTGTGGAATCCCTGTCGTTGGAGATTGTTAAGAACAGGTTGGCCAAACACCTGTCAGGGATGGTCTAGGTTTACTTGGTCCTCCCTCAGCATGGGGAGCTGGACTTGATGTCTCAAGGTCCTTTCGAGCCCTGCATTTCTGAGTCTGGGGTGGGTGATAATGGCTGAAGCCAGGGAGCTCAGAATGAAGTCTGCATGGAGTGTATTTGATGGTCCCTATTCCAGCACAACCATGTTCCTGAGGGAAGGATTCTATTTGTTTGGAGGTTGTGTATGTTACTTCAGAATAGGCTTCCTGTCTTTGCCTTGTGTCTGGCCTACAGCTCGGGGTTTAGTGTCCGCATGAGATAGTCCGTGCCCTTTGGGGAGGCAGGATTATGTTCCCAACAATGCAGCTTTTCATCAGCCCCAGAAAAGACAGGTCCTTTAGGTTCCATCACCACATTGACAAGGGCATAGCGATAACTTCACAGGGAACCAGAGATTTTAAGGACAGGAAGGATCAGCACCTCCATCCTTCTAAACAGTGAGGGGCTTCTTCCCTGCACCATGTTTCAGTCTAGTTTTAATATCCCAGGCAATGAGGCTCCCATCACTTCCCTTGGAGGCTCTTAGGAAACATCTCTTCATACTCAGCCTAAATCACTATTGTTTTAAATGTCATTTGGGAGATAGTGTCTCAAGTGGTTAGAGCTGCAGGGCTGTGAGCCAGGACTCCTGGCTTTTAGTTTTATCTTTGCCACAGATCCTCTGGAAGAAGGCAAGTCACTGCTATCTGTGCAGGTGCTTATCTGTTCCCCATCAGTGCAATCCCTGTGCACTTCTTGTACATTAACAAAATTATCCTGGTGGGGGTAGGGGGAAGGGTCATTATCCCTATTGTATATATAGGGAAACTGAGGCACAGATGATGAGACTTGCCGATGGTCACACAGGGAGACTGACACAAGCAAGAACTGAACCCGCATCTCGAGTCTCAACCCAGTGCTTTCCTCACAGGACCCTCCTTCACCCCTCTCTGCCTGTCTCCTCCACTATTAAATGGGTATCGTAACACTTCCTTTACTGCCATGACATGAGGCCTGATTAATATTTGCAAAGGGCTTTGGAAACCTGAGCAGAAGTGTTGTTTTTTAGTTTCACCCCTTCACTGCTAGTTCTACACCCCCTATGAACCTCCCCCCACCCCCGGGAAGATACTTGTAGACATGTGCAGTTCCCCTGAATCACTGATCTCAGATGATTTGTTGCCTTGCACTCCTGGAAGCTCTTGTGGTACGAGACATGATGATCCCCTTCCTCCTCATTCACTAGTTGCCATGCCAAACGATCCCTTGTTTGAGGTACATATACTGCACCCATTACCATGAGGTACATATACTGCACCTATTCCTCCCCCTTTCTTGAGGTCTTCTGTTTTAGTTTGCATTCATTTGCACAAACTGGTGTATTGAAGTCAAGGGGGCAGATTGTTGTCTTGGCCATTTGGCACAGACCTAAATCCTATAGCAAAGAACCCAGTAAATGAGGTTTGTACATAAGACTGCAGGCAGACCCAGGATGAATGCTGTTTCAATCCAGCTGCCTCATTACTTCCTTCTCTGTGGCAGGTTTTAGCTACAGCACCAAGCAGTACCCTGAAATGACTACCTATTAAGAAGGCATGAGGGCCCCTTTGTTAACCGACATGATGATGTCTCTGGATTCCTCACCTCTAGGATTGTCAGTTTTGGTTGGATGTATTCCTGGAGGTGTCATCACATGATATCTTTAATTCCTGGAGACTCCAGGACAATCCTAGAGGGTTGACAATCCTATCCTCCTCCCCCTGAAACCTACTTGCATTAAGAGGCACCAGGCAGCCAGTGAAAGGGGCAGCACAATAAACATGGGTGACTAGTCTCTGTGGATAAGGGGTGCCATTAGCATGTGTGTAATGCAAAAGGGCAAGTGCCTTCAACTCTTCAGGTCTCTCTCACTGTAATAGCATTCATGAGATTAGCTCTGGGAAATCCCGTCTGAGGGTCTGGGTCAAAAGCAGAAGGTGCTGGAGAGGGAGCATGCTCCTGCCAGCAGAGTGGAGACAAGACCAGGGATAAATCGCTGCAAAACCTCATCCCATTTGCTTGGCGTTTACTAGGTAGCCAGACTTCTTAACTGCCCTCATTTGAGAACCACGTTCGTAGTACCTCATTCCAAATGTTTTCCCATTTCCCATCAACGGTGACTCACAAAATGGAGGCTACACTGAATGCCACTTGATGCTAATTCTCCTCTATAGCTTAGTTTCCAGAAATCTTGTCTTCCTAGCTCTGCTGTTAACTCACTATGTGACACTGGACAAGCTCTGCCCTCCCCCCTTCCCCCAGGTCTCAGTTTCCCCATCTGTAAATGGGGACGATGATTCTGACCCACCTTTGTGAAACGTTGAGGCCTGTGGATGAAAAGCACATTTTAAAACCTTGGATGTAACTCTTATTTGCTACTTTGTTCCTTGCATGAAGCCTTTGCCACACTGAAGTCTCAGCGGGAGTAATTAGTGTAACTGCGCAGCTGCATATTCGCTAGCATCTTTACCTGAGACTCTCCAAAGCACTTTGCTAGCCACCCTGCAATACAGGGCTTATCCCCTCATACAATTGGGCAAATGGAAGCATACAGAGGTTAAAGTACATGGCCAAGGTCACAGAGAGAGCCTGGAGTGGAGCTGGGAACAGAACCCAGCATTCCTGGCTTTCATGTATACAGTATTTATACTGCCTTGCTTCTCTGTGTCCACTGGCCTTTACCTGCTTCAGAACATCCAGGTCTGGTGCTGCAGTGCACGCAGAGGTCTTGCTGGGGACTGTCCAGAGTCACTGCATGTTGCATGTGTGGACTGGACGTTGAGTGTGCGCTAGCAACTGTCAGAGCGAGTGTCCGCTCCCCTCCCATCCCACCACACGCACTCACTGTGCCCTTCTCTCTCCTTGCCCCCAGATGCGCACCACCAGGAAGGTGTCGGTGTGGCCGGTGGCCTTTGTGGGCGGCTTGCGTTACGAGTCACCCAAGGTGAATGCAGCGGGGAAGGTGTATGGCTGGAAGACTGTTTTCGACCCCCACCGCCCGTTTGCCATTGACATGGCGGGCTTTGCCGTGAACCTCAGGCTGATACTCCAGCGATCTCAGGCTTACTTCAAACTGCGAGGAGTGAAGGGTGGTTACCAAGAGAGCAGCCTTCTCCGGGAACTAGTGACCTTGAATGACCTTGAGCCGAAAGCTGCCAATTGCACTAAGGTATGGACTCCTTCTGGTACGTGGACCGTAAGGACCCACTCTCCTGCATCTATCACTAATCACAATTGCAAGGAGATGCAGAAACTTGAAAAGGGAGCATAGGGACTGTCATATGGGATCAGACCTGTAGTCTAACCAGGCCAGTATCTTATCTCCCATGCCTCAGGGTTAGCCCAATGCCCATCTAGTCCAGTATCCTGTCTCATACAGCTGTTGGTACCAGATGCTTCAAGGAAAGACACAACCCCCTCCCCCCCAATAAATGGGCAGTTATGAAGTAAAATGCATAGTGGGGAAGTTTCATCTTAACCCCAGGCCCGTAGTGGCTGGCTTCTGCCCTGGAGTGTGAGGGTTTATCCCCTCTATAAATGTCTCTGCTAGTTATGGTTATTCTACATGACATCCTTACTGTTTACATGAATGTCTAATACTTTTTTGGTCTCAATAATGTTCTGTGACAGTGAGTTCTGCAGATGAATTACGCAGTGTGTGAAAGAGCATTTCTTATATGAAATGTGCTGCCTGGCCATTTCATTTTCATGTATAATAGTGAACACCAAAGTGAATTTTCAGCTATGTTCCTGCTTCTCAAAAGACGTTACAGGAAAACATGGATTTTAGAGGGGTGAGGAGGAAAAGAATTAATGTCCTGCATTATGCTGGGAGGCAGACCGGCATCCATGTGGGGTGTGGTGGCAGAGATGGGGTCCAGGGAAGAGCTGAGGAGGCATGAAGCAAATCGAGTTGACTGAGATGTTGACATCAGACAGTCCATCTGCTCTACTCAGCCTCTTTGCTGCTCTGGGCAGAACTGAATGTGTGCTGCTCTGCCTAATAGGAACACGACAATGTGTTCTAAGAGCGGAGGGAGGTGAGAAGCAAGATCTAATGCTGGTGTGAATGGGGGGAGGAGGAGGCATGTTGTGTGGAACACACTCCAGATTGATTCCCTCTTAGAACGGTAAATGGACAGGATGCAGCAGGCAAGGGAATCCAGTGTCAGGAAAAAGCTTCCTTGCAAATGCTTAGAGCCTGAAGCTGGTGCAGCAATGGCTACGTGGCCTCTAGAAATACACATAGAAGAGCAGCTTTTGATTTGAACGTAGCTGTCCGAGTAAGGCATTGTGCTGGAAAGCTGGGGCGAGAGCAAGGCCAGCTGTGGTGGGACATGCTGTCAGGACTTTGTTTCCAGACAAGGGGGAGATTTTGTTCCTTGAGTCGGACAGGAGGAAACTTCTGTGCTGTGGGTCAGGAATTGAAGAGGTGGCAGCAGGAGGCGCTGGTTGAGATTAGGAGCTGGCTGTTTTCTCTGTGACGTGACAGTGGAGATATCACAGGGACTCGGTTTTGAGCTGGAGACAGTGTGATCCTGACCAACTCTCAGCACTTCGGGTGTCCTGCTTTGCTTCTCTACTTCCAGCTGCCACCAGCCTCCCTTCAGCAATTAACACATAACTCATCTGCCCAGCATGAGGTAAACAGAGACCAAATTCAACAGAGGCAGAGCTCAGAGAATTCAAACCAACCAACTCCCTACACAACAAGTGAGGGCACGTCAGCAGAGATGCCTAAACACCGGAGCTGAGCAGTTTGTATGCTATGCAGGGGCATTGCCCGGAGAGTGATTATGGCAGGGTTTAGGGTAGCTAAGAAGGGGCAATGCATGCTTGGAAACTTTAACTTGTTAATGGGAACGGCTCTGCGGTGACCTCTTGCGAGGGTGGGTGGAAGGAGAGTAATTGAAGACTGTGCTGAGACTCTCAGCATCACTGCTAGTGGTTGTAGGCTTGTTCAAAATCCAGCCCTGAGAGGAATGATGGTTCAGGGGTTAGGGCACCGGCCTGAGACACCAGAGATCTGGGCTCCATTGCCTGCTCTGCCACAGACTTCCTGTGTGACCGTGGAACATGAAGGGGATAAAATCAGTGGCAGTTGGGCACCTAAAGACCTTTGAGGCTCGTGTCCTTAGTGTGTGTGCCTCAGTTTTCCATCTGTAAAATGGTACTTTTCTCTGCTTCACAGAGGTGTTGAGGATAAATACGTTAAAGATTGTGACTCTCTCAGCTATGATGGTTAATGGGGGCTAGATAGGTACATAGGTAGATAGCCCTTTACCAGATGCCTCCTTAGACGTCCCGTGTGCTGCGCTGGTATTCATTTTTATCACTCTTGAAGCGCCTGCAAAAAGCTTATTTACTGGCCAATAAATAAGTCTTGTGTTGCTCTCCTTGGCTTAATACCTGCCTGAAAGAGGGGGAATGAAAGGAAGATGATCTGGGCACTGCAGGAATTTCTAGACAAAAGGAGGCAGGCAGCCTTGAAATCCCTGCCAGGAGCTGCAAATGCTGAGAGGAAAAAATGAAAAGAGAGCTTTCTCCATGGAGATAGGGGGAGATGTGCTTCTCTGGGAGAGGCAGACTTTTGTTTTGAATGGCCTGGGTAGCAATTTATCAGTCACATTTAATTAAATATCTATAGCGGCTGCAGTTAAGCGCCCGCCTTCTGCCCCTTCTCCTGTCTCTCGGCTGCATTATGCACCGGGCTCCAATCTCTGACTAAATTTGTGAGTTTGAAACTGTGTTTGGGTGATGCGGGTGAAGGAAGCCAGCAGCACTGCTGCCTAGTGTTGGACAGGGATGTTTTGCTGCTGCTTCTGAGGGGATTAGAGAAAGGCAGAGTATTTGTGGACAGAGAGCTAGTCTGAGATGCCACAGTAAGTGTGATCAACTACCATCGAGGCTACCGGCTAAGGATGGGGTTGATGGGGAAGAGCGGTGCTTCCTCACTAGCATCTGTGGAAGAACACTGCAGCTGTTGCAGGGTTTTGCACTAGCTCTGTGAAGAGAAATAAATCCCTTCCCTAGATAAGATGGAGAATCTATGAACCCTGGTTCTCGCCATGTTTTTTTCCAAGATGCAGAAAGGAACTGGCTCCTTTTTGTTTTGGTCACAGATCTGATGTAGCTCAAACTGGCCCTAGGACAGAGCGATTCCACTGATGAAAGCAGGAGGCCAGAGGGGCTCCTGGGGAATAGCTTCCTTCCTTCTTGTCAGATTTCCTGTGATAAAGTGTGTGTGCTGAATGCAGTGCAGATGGAGGGGGAGATCAGACCGGCAAACTCCATTTGTATTCGTTCTCTCCCTGTGTGAGCTGAGCAAGTATCTGCTAGGGCAGGTTTACCCTCCCTTTCTGCTGGAGTTATTCCCCAGTGACTGGGACGCCAGCCACCTCAGCATCCCACAGGGCTGCACTTATTTGGATTGACTGCAAATGTTCCTAGGGAAGGGGCTATTTGATACTCTAGCTGCCATTGGTCACACAAGGCCACATGCTCTCGCTTCTGGTGCCAGACTGGCTGAGCCTGCCTCCTTAATGTGCAGGAGGAAAAGGCCTGAGGAAGCTCCCGAGGCTGGGACTCTAAGGCAGTGGTTGCAGATAAACAGAATTTAGGCTTTGACTGAATGGGGGACATGTTCAGATTTCAGCCATCAGCACTAGTGCAGTCTCCTAGTTCACATAGGGTTAAACTGCTGTAACCTGCACCAGAGCAGCTTATCCCTGTAACTAGCAGGGCAAAACGCTGGTGCAAATAGTGCCTTTGCTTAACTGCACTGGGGGTTTGTGCTGGTGCACTTACACCAGCAGCTGGGCCGGTATTCACTCCCTAGCATAGACAAAGCCTTATTTTAACCCACATTTTCTTTTCTGGGCCACGTATGATTTGTTTGAAGCTTCAACCCTTGGTCACATTAGGGCTTCTCTGAGCCTTACTGGCTGGGGAAGAGCATAAATCTTGATGTCAAAGTAACTATGGCATGATCATAGCTATAATAGCTACTGTCTGCGCTTTGCCTGGTTCATTTGCCTCTGGTCAGAGTTTGGGGAATCCCCATGTCAAGCAAGGTCCCATCCACTAAGCTATCCCCCTTTCAATGCAGCTACTTGTGTGGGCAAGCTTACAAGGTGGAAACTTGCTTTGAGAGCAAACTGACAGCTTGGATGTTTGCAGAGGGAGCATGCTTTAAAATCTGAGCAAACAGCTGTGTAAATCTGATTTGGTGTGTGGGGAGGAGGCAGGGTAGCTCTAAAGGCAACCCAAGAGGCAGACAACTGCTTCTTCAGGTAGGCTGTGCAGGATACCAGCCTTGCCCTGAGCCACTTGCAAAACATCCCATGCAACAGCATAAAGGTTCTAGCCACAAGTGGAATGTCTGCTTTGGAATAAAGTTTTAAAATGCACATCAATGTGAATGAACGGGTCACTTTGGAGATGGGCCTAATCCTCCCCTGTCTTTCACCTGGGGTTGTCACTACACCTGTGCAGAGAGGGTAGAAAATGCCCCCACCTAGAATGCTCCATGTGCTCACAGCAGCCATACAATCTTATACTTGAATTGCACTGGTGAGATGTGCAACACAAGGTGAAAGATGGGAGAATTGGGTCCATGATTGTTTTCCCTTAAATTGCACTAGGCTCCAGAGATTAAATTTGCTGGTGGAATTTCCTCTATTTGTAATTTCTTGCTACAAAACAGTGAAACTCTAATGAGAAGAATCCTGCAGTGGCAGGGTATGGGGGTTATCAATTAAGTCTTTTCCTTCCCTTGGTCCTCTGATTCTTAAACTCACTTATTGCCTAGGTTTAAATGCTGCAGCCATGTGTAAGAGGAGATACAGCTGCACGTAATCATGAGTGGATGCCATTAGAGATATTAAAGGGGGGACACCTGTGATTTGTAAAGTACTGTTCAAAATGCCCATTGTGCGGAGCGCTGTTATGGACACAAGTCTTTTTGCTGTTGCTCTGAGCATAGTAGTAATACAAATGTGAAAGTAAGTTTTGAGACATGAGGGCAGACCTTAAAAGGCCTGTAGAACTACTGTATTATAATAACACAGGTTGTATTTTTATATATGATCCAAACTTTGTATATAGCAAAGGAAATGCATTGTCCTCAAAGTTACAGACAGTTGGCTGAGAAATGAAAGCTGTTTGTGTACTTGATTGTTGCTCTGTACTAGGTGATAACTGCAGTGACCCCACTGAAGAGCATGGGGTAAAGATGTAAGTAAGAATTGTACAAAGGGCTGTATATTATTTTTAGTGGCCCAATTACCTTTTTTAAGAAGCCCCTTGCAATCAGAGATAGGGAGCTCAACTTCAGTATTTACCTTGATGAAAAAAGAAATGACCCCAAGCTCTGTGCTGTTGCAATTGCAGGGGGCTGGTATAAAAAAAAGGTTACGTTTTACAAAAAGGTTCCCTTCGCTGACAAAGTGGTGGGGAAAGCAGCCCAGTCCAGGTTTTTTCCAGCTGTTGGAGGCAAACAACTATATTAACGTTACAGAGAGATTCACCTCTGCTGTAAGTGTTGTGCCTGCTTAAACCAGAACTGAATTAAGCCTGCGAGTAACAGGGAGCCGAGTATTTAACCACAGGCAAGAGGAACGTGCCGAGTTCATTCTTGGGAAGCAAAACATGCTTTTGCAGGTCTAAGGAAAAGCAAGCCAGCACCTTTGAGTACAAAATGGATCATGGAAGCTTGGATTAAACATGCAGTGTATTGTCATAGCAACAAGAGGGGAGCCCTCACAAGGTAAGAAATATCAATGCAAACCGGGTACGAAAAACGGGAAGCTGTAGCTCTGAAGGGACCTAACTGCTACCATAATTCAGGTGCTAGGAGCAGAGCAATAAGAAGTAACCTTTATTTTAGTGTGGTACAGAGTGTGTAAACCAGCTTCCAGCTCTGTCTACTTATAGGCATTTTAATAGAGCAGCTAGAAATCTTTTGCATGACACAATTTCCCCAAGTAAAAATGTTTTTTGAATACATTTCTCATTTGTGAAAGTTCTGATTTAAAGATTTCTTTCCTTCCCCTCCCTGCCACTTTTTCAGAGGAAAGCCCCAACAACTATCATTTTCATTTCTAGAAATCCAGTCAGAATCTGACAATTTTGAAATTGTTCACTTAACTGTTTTTTTTTTTATCCAGTTCTACATTGTATACCACACTGAGATCAGTGCAGAACTATTTCCCAATACTGTTTAGCTGGCCACTATGAATAGGCTCAAATTGGGTTAGAGGCTTTAACAGCAGCAGACTAAGTGGATGGGATTAATAGGGCCTCTTTAAACACACACCCCTAATGTAGGTAATGGCCCACTGCCTAAGACAGTGTAGCGAAGTATAGGAACAGCATTTTCTGGCATGGTGACAGCACAGTACCATGGCCCAGCGGGTTGGACAAGCAAGGTAGTAGCATCTCAGCATATGTCTACACTGTAGTCACAGGGTGTGATTGCAGCTCATGCAGACACACCCCTGAGCTAGCTCGGGCCCTAGAGCAGTGAAGCGGTAGCAGCGTGCACTAAACCCCCTTGAGCACTTTACCCAGGATTATGGGTGGACTTGCACACCCCCCACTGAAGCATGGGCAGCTGCAGTTTCACTGCTCTGGGACCCCAGTTAGCTTGTGTAGATGTACCTCTATTTAGCTGTACTTGAACTAGCTCACTAAAAATAGTCAGGATGCAGGGTGGGCTTCAACAGTGCCTCCACACCTGGGGGAAAAGGTGTCAGGATGGGGTGGGCATATGCAGTGGCATACTCACTTCTAGAGCAGGCACGTGTACCCAAGCTCCCATTCGCACATCTTGTTGCAATGGAATGTAGCCTAAGTGTGTTGGCGAGCTGTGATTTTGATGACCTAATGAACAGCACAGAACATGAGAGGCTGAGGAGCGTGAAATTTAACCCATTGGTCCCTGGCGTTTCCAGAGGATTTGATTTTCAGCAGGGTTACTCCATGCATGCACCCCAAAACGTCCAAAGCAGATATCCAGCACTGAGCCCTGCAGTCAACTACCCTTAAGCCAGTGTGAGAATCAGAAAAGAAAGGGAAGAGATCCCAAAGCAACAGTCACCCAGTCTCTTGGGGATGCTTTAGAAGAATAAATGGATAGTGAACTCCCTAGTTGGAGCTTTTCTGTCAGCGACATCTGAAGTGAGAGCCCCTCCAGTTCTGCTTTTTCAAAGGTACTGATCCCTTCTGAGAATCAAGCCTGGGATAGCGTCCGTCTATATTGATGGTGGTCTGAACTGATGAACTCTGTCTCCTTCCTGTTATACCTAGTAGTTACAGCAATGAGTGTATGGAGCACAACAAGGTGCCTTTCTATTTTCAGCCCAGCTGTCTGTTGTACAGTGAGTGGATGATGCTGTTGTAGTGGCTTGATATGCAGCCACCACGGGTATAATTAGGTGCAGCTGGACTGTAATAATTGCTAGCTCAGGTAGACATACATGCAGTAGCTTTGATTGAGTGACCATGATAAAAATAGGAAAGTAGCCACAATGGCATAGGCTGCAGCTTCAGCTGGGATCTTGAGACAGGATTGTGCTCTGGTGCTAGCCTGGGCATGGTGACTACACTTCTGTTTTTAGCCGGCTAGCTCAATCAAAGGCACAACATACACACCTACCTGAGCTGGAAATTACATCTCTAGCTGCAGCCTTAACACTTTGAGTTGGGGTAGGGGGGTGTTTACAGAGACAAACACATACAAGAATTTTGATTCCAGAGTGGTGATAGAACAGCCCAAAGGATGATAAGTCTTTAGTGGAGGTTGGTTGATAAATAGATGGAAGGAGCAGGTTAATGGCCTGAGACAGCATACTGTCAAATGGGTATTTTTTGCACATGGTGCATTTGAGATGTCACTGGCCATAGGCAAATCTGCCTAAGGCTCTGAATGCACCATTACACTCGAGTGTATGTGGTTAAATAGCACTATTAGTTTAATGTGCAAGATTATTTGTTAGTATAACGCAGAGATGCAGCTAATGACTTCTTTGGGATTGGTTCAGATTTTAGTCTGGCACACAAGGACGGAAAAACCTGTGCTCGTGAACGAGGGAAAGAAAGGCTTCACAGATCCCAACGTGGAAATCTGATGCTGCATGGCTGAGCGGAGATCAAACAGGTACACCCTCCTGTATCTACCCCGAGGGAGGAGAGGACTGAGTGAAAAGAATAAGCACTAGAGAAATCTTTCAAGGGAAGTATAAACATGCTCTCTCTGAAAGCCAAGTTTGAGAGTAGTGTAAAGGATGGGGTGATATTTAAAGGGAAATAAGGCCCAGAAAAGGAAAGTGTTTAGAACATGAGGGTGAAAAAAGCTGGAGAGGATAATGGTCTGGTTAATTGAGGGGGCAGTAAAAGAGAAAAGGAAACCTGAGACTAGATGAAATGGAGAGTATAGTGCTGAAAGAGAGAAAGGCTTAGAAGGAAACTTTACAATGAGGGTTTCTATGCATGGCGAGCCACATTGTTAATGTATAGTGCACCACCTTGCCATGCAGTAAAGGACCCTGTGGACCCTGCTACAGTACAGCGAAGTCCCACTAAGCCACACTCGGTATTTCAGAGACTGCATGCTCCATGGGGACACAGTGGTGGAAGCCTGCACTGTTGCTATGTATAGCTGCTTTCTGGGGTTGTCTAATACTACTTTCGCCAACACCCAGTTGCCTAGCAGCAACAGTCAAAAAACCATGTTCTCAGACAGGCTTGGGCTAGCTGCAGTGAGATAGAGGGGTAATGCACCCACGGTTGTCTTTCCTTTGCAGAAGATTCTCTCATTCTGCAGGCTCCTCTCTACAGCAGCCAGCCAGACACACAAGCAGCTGCCAGGACCGCTCCTGACTTCCAAGTGTTTTAAATGTATGAAAAACAAGCAAGTTAGAACAACCGACCATACCTGCACTGCTCAGACTCTCCCGCCCTTCCTCCTGGACTCTGAACAGAACCGGGCCCTCTGGAAACAGAGGAGAAGCACAGAAACCGTAGCACTGACCTCACCTTCAGTACAAGGTGCAAAGCCTGTGGGCTGCTTGGATTGGAAGGAGCATGTGCAGGGCACCATGCACTCGGGAGGAGGCCCAGCTGGAGCTGGTTTCACAGCAAGGATGAGAAGCACCACAAGGAGTGACGGATACCTTGTGTCTGTGTGCAACAGCCTCAGTAGCTCTCTGGCTGTGGAGATGGCACCTTGGCCCTTAATTTTGAACCTAGGTTATTCAGTATTTATTACACGGCACAAGACTGGGTTTCGGGGAGGGAGAAAAGCAAGGCAGGTAATAGCTAACCAACAATCTCTCTGTTCTTTCCACCCCATCCCCCTTTCATCAGCTCCATGGCTTGGAGGGGGTCTGACCGATTTGACATACCTCTGTGTACTTGTATTGATTTGTTTACAGCACCTGTGCCCATGTTCCCCATCCCTGCTAAACTAACTGGAGGTAGGTCCTAATCCTGTGGCTCAGGCCTATCTCTAATGCTAACTTGACAGACAAATGTTAGGTGTTGGGCTCCCTGCAGTGCGCACCTACCTCAAGAAGTGTTTTTTTTTTTTTTAACAATATGGGAGGGAACCACTCAGCATTTCACTGAATGCTGCTGTTGTATCCAACTCCTACCTTAGGCCTAATTTCTAATGTTCACTGTAAAAGAAGGAATCACTCAGCAACAAACAAACCCCCTTCCATCTATTACTCCCCACCTTCTTGAGTACATTTAGTGTTGATTTTAAATATGTCCATTTCATGGTACCCATAAAAAGCCACTGGAGCAGTTCCATACCTGCTATTACTGGTGTGCTCGCCTATACTACGATGGCCCAGTGCTCTATAGCTTCCCCCAACAGTGTCTCACTGGTGCTCCAACACCTAATTGCCCAAAGAGTGGATTGAAAAGAAATAATCTGAACAAAACAGCACAAAATAACCTTAACCCAAATAACTTCAAATACCTGAAACCATTGTGGTGCAAAGCTTCTTCCTGCAGGAGAAAGTTACCTGGGTGGGGTTTTTTTTGACTGTTCTGTGTAAGGTAGAGAGACATCAAGAGTCAAGGGGAAGCATAGTCTCTTAGGTGATGCTTCTGTGTCTGAGACTTGGACACTGACAGGCTGACACACAAAAGGAAGTTAATCCGTTCCTATCTAGCCCCTTTTAAAAAATGGATTTCCTAGATTGCTGCTTAGGTCTGGTCAGACTTCAAAAATCTAATCAATCTCCCCTTCTTGTGGAAAAGTCTGAAGCACAATTTTACATGTGAATTAAGGGAAAATGTAAACCTGTAAAGAGACTCACTTATTTTTTTAACCCTTAACAGCATATAAAAATTAAAATACATATAGAATATTTCTTGCAGAGTATTAGCTTCAGTGGGCAGAAATCACTCATTGGACTAATGCCAAATCTATATTTCCTAATATTTAAAAAACAAAAAATTGTTTGTGGAATTTTTTATTTTCCCTGCTGTATTTATCAAAACAATCACTGGGGAAAAAGTTACCTTCTTTAGCTGATAAGGTTCTTTACTTTCCATTCATGGAAGCCTTGCTACATAGCTTCTGTGAAAACCTTCCTTTGTATACAATGGCTGAAATCCAAACTGGATAGCAATGATTTTATGCAACTGGTATCCACTTGCATTTTGGGAACAGCCATTGTTAGCTCATGTTAAACAGTGGTGCTCTGCATCAAAGCAGGTTTATTCCACTATTTTACAAGCCTCCCAAGTGCAGCGCTCAGTCTGTGTATCTTAAAGGGGGAAAAAAAGGTATTTTCAAAAGGGATACAAAGTTTTCATGATATTCAAGTTGTTTTCAACTGATGTCCTAGCTGCATGTCTGTTTGTTTATTATAATAACCCTGCTGGATTGCAGCCTTCCATCCTCTGTAGGGAACAACTCCTGGTGAAATGCAAAGGACCAAGTCCTAAAGACAACCCTGCAAATACAAATATGCTCCACTCTCCTCAGAAAGTCAGCTACAGGAGCCAGGCCTTTCCAGCTGGTGTGGTGGTTATTGCCGGGAGAGCAGAGGTACAGATGCTGTGGCGAGACAGGCACTGATTGGGACGGAGGATGGAGTGTATTACAGCTGCACTGTCTGTTCTCAGTTTTAATTAAACTGTATTTAATTTGTTAAATAAAATTAAATATGGTTTTTAATGGTTAAAATTCCCTTGAAATTGATTGTTACTGCCATTGCCAGGTGATTATGGTAGTGAGGCCTAACTACTCCCATAAGTACTGACCTGACTCCTCTAGGCCAGAGGGCATGTTGGTTGCAGGAGAGATGAGCAGCTCTTGGACACCACCAATTCTACACTGACAGCCAGAGGGTATTTAAACCATCTTCCCTGTACCTTAAGCAGGGGAAAGAAGGTGAGCAGGTTTTCAGAGACAGCAATGGCTCCTTTCAATATTTGACCTGTCAAACAGGAACCCATCTGGGGATTGCCAGGGTGGGGAGTTAACATAATCCCCACTGTGCTTCTTTCCCAGGATCCCTTATTCCTGTTTGTTTACATCAGTTTAAAAAGAAGCCCAGAGAAAAGTGTTAGGTTCCTGTAACAATGGGAGCTCTGATTTGTGTTCTCCCATGTAACCACTCTAGCTCTACCAGCTGAAATCTGGGTCCTGTTTACACACAGGAGCATGTTTTCTCCTTTCAAGGCTAACCTTGCTCATGCATCCTTCTCCCTGAGGGTAGATGGGATTTGGGCCCCTTATGGTATGGAGTATTACAGCGGATAGTATATTACTTAGCCATGTACTCACCATACAAACTTTTTACTAATTAAAAAACTGTGAAGCAGTGGGCTACTTATCCATTCCCCCTTCTGAACCTGCTCTGTGGAAGGTTCATAATTTGCCTAAAGTGGAACCTTAAGTTGACACGACAGTCCTGCTCTGGCGGAGGCTGACAGAGGAGAAACACAGGTAACATTAGAAATGTTGTCTTTTTTCCACAAAAGAGAACCTCAGAATATTAAAAATTAACTGTTAACATCCAATCAGGATTCCAAAAACTGAACAAAGCAAGCCCCTTCTCTACACAAAAAGGCTGTTTCAATTCTGCCTGAAAGCTCAGCACAGCATTCCTCAGCCAGTTTTTTCATTTATCACACAAATTCTCTCCCCTTTTAATCAAACAAGAGATGCCCACATAGAATGCCTTAATCTCAGGTAGTGGTTGGGCTCATCTCAGATGGTTCCCTCCCCCACAATACCCTATTTACTCGTTATCCTTGGATTGCTCATTATATCACAGCCACTGATCCAAGCTGGCGGCCAGCTGTCATATTGAATTTGGAGAGCTAGATGTCCTGGGAGAAAGTGATGGACTCACCTCTCAGGGTGCTCCAAGTCTATCCCCTAAACTTGTTGCCAGGGAGCAAATCCTTTACACAGGTCTAGTGGAAATTAACAAGCCAGTCTGTACTTGGACTGATGTGTCCCCACACATACACCAAGGAATATCCAAGATGAACCCAACGGGAGGCAGTTCTCCTGCTCAGTCCATATAGTGGGTCCTTCCTAGATAAGGCATATCTACAGATTGTATGATCCGGCCTGCGGTGCGCTCTTCAAAAACGATAATCTAGGGAATAAAGAGATTGGGGACGGGAGGAGGGAAATCCCTTTAAAATGACAATCACTGCTCTTTCCCTCAGGGAAATATTTTTGGGGCAGGAGGCTCCCAGTGAAGGGAAAGTCATCAATATACCACCCCACTGGTCCCAGTATGTACCCAAATGCTGGATCCATACACTCCACTCAGACTCCCATCACTTGACATCCTGAGCTGTATTAAGACTTCCAGCAAACACCAATCCCAAGTCAGGTGGTCTTGCATTTTATTTAAGTTCTGCTGCCCTTCAAATTCTATATACACTACTGATGTTCACCACAGCTGCTTTCTTTTACTGACAGCCAAGGAACAGTGTTGCTCTAACTTGAATCTCAACTTCAGAAAGAGCTACCCCCCAGGCTTTGTAGAGGCACATTAAGGTCAGTTTTTAAGGCACTGAACATTCCTAGCTGGCCTTAGACAGACACGAATCTGATAAGCATGTTTAATAGAGAGCCTCTCACCTCATTGTTCCCAGGCTGCAGCCAAGTTGCAGGGAGGTAGAGTGTTTCCTGGGGTCCGATTTTCCAGTAGCGTCCTAGGTTCTCTCCGTTGACAAACACAACTCCTTTTTCCCAACCCTACAATAAAGGCAGCAGAGCAGGGTTACTGAATCAATTGCTCTCACTAGCCAAAGCACTCACCCACTAAGACCCTAGTGTTCTTTCAGGCCACCTGCTGCTAACAGTCACGCTTTTGGTCTTAAAGCAATTTGTTCAAACCTCTCACATTTCACTCCAATCCTGCCCCTAATGTACCTTCTTACCTGAGGAGGTCTGTCCCCAAGGCAGATCTGCCAAGGGCAGTGACCAAAAAAAAAAAAAAAAAATGACTTGTTTTGCAGTAGTAGCTAGAGGCCCTCACCAGGAATCGGAGCCCCATGGTGCTAGGTGTGGTACGCAGCCTCCGTTACTACAGTAAGTCTCAATCTTTAGTGTATTTATTCTCAACGCCCCTGAGAGTTCCTTCCCCATCTATAAAATCATGACGAGGCACAGAGAGTAAATGATTTGCCCACAGTAATATAGAAATGCTGTGCTAGAGTAGGGAAATGAACCTGCTCTTTCCCAGTCCTAGGTTAGTGTAATAATCACTGAACCATTCTTCCTCTCACAAAACAATTAGCCCTACCTCAAAGAGCTTACAATTTGAGTAGTTTTACAAATAAGTCAATCCTGCAGCCCTCATCGATGTTACATCTGAGGGCCTTCCAATAGTGCATGAAAGCACTGTGGCTACCATGTCTGGTTCATTCTCTCATCCTGCCCAGGGGTTTTGTACTCCTGTGGGTACTGCAGTGCCCACACCACTAAGGGAGAGTAAGCTGGTGCATCAACAGGAGAGTCATTGCTTGGTTCCATTGGCAGGGCAAGTTTTGCCCTCAGTTACCCCTGTGCAACCACATGAATGATAATGAGGCTGGAGATGTGCAACTTTGGTAATGAGGTGCTGGGGGCCACCACCTAAGTGCACAGGGAGTTGGGGCAATTCCCCTGCCTCTGTTAGTCACCTACTCTCTGGCTCCTGTCAAGTCATTTCTGCTGGAGATGACTTAGCTCTGAGGCTCAAAGTAATACTTCTAAAAGGAAATGCTGAACTGTTCTAGCTTTGCTCTTCTGAATGGGCCAGACTGCAACAAATAGCAGGTTTATTAACAAACAAACCAACCAACAACACTTCCCAAGGCAAAATATCCTATCCCTCAGAGCCTCTTTGAGGCCTTCCCCTACCATTTCACGCAACACCTGTTAGGCGTCATGCTCTAACTATTCATATACTTTGTCTTGTAAATTACACTGAGACCTGAAGAACAGAGATTGCACTGGGGGACTGAAATAAAATACAAGAGGAAGAAGTTCAAGATTTTAACAATACACACTGTATATCCTCTTCAGGGCTGTACACATATCGTGCCACCCTCAAACTCCATGGCCAAAGGTTCCACAGCACTGTCCTCTTTTACAGATAGCACAGAGAAGGGAAATGACTTGCCCAACGTCTCACAAGACTCAGGTACTCACAGCTACTAACCCTTTGCTACCGGAAGAGGAATAGCAGCTAAAATTTATGTAAAGCTGGGGTCAATTACTAGGTCTGCCTGACTGCTGTTAGAGGGGCAGGCCAGAATCACCCACATTTGTCCCAGCAGGGCCTGCGATGGTGGAGGCTGTGTTTAACTGAACATGCCAGCTGGCAGTTTTAGGAGCAGACTTCTATGCATGAAGAGTGCTATGTGGTGCCTGGATCTGCCCTCAGGCATGGTGGCACCACTGGAGCGGTTATGCCAGGGTCTCTTTCAGACGATAGCTGAGCGACTCACCTCAAGTTTCAGGAAAGTGTCCTGAGGTAGATATTGCACTTGCAGGTTTCCTCGGAAGAAGGCGGGACCCACGGCGTAATCTGGGATCGTGCTCCAAGCAGTAACACCTCGCAAGCTGTGAGGCAAAGACAAACACAGTTAACAGAAGGAAAGCAGCTTCCTGACAGGCGCAATTCATGGGTCCAGGGCTGGCCTTAGGATCATTTCAAACAGAAGGCCATCATAGGGGACCGTTTGTTACCATGAAGTAGCTATTCACTTGGCTGCCTGAAATGTGCAGCAGTTGCTGCCCACTGGCACTGGTTTAGGGACGACTAATCAGCAGGGGGACTTGGTTGTTCATTCAAGGCAGGCACCTGCTTACCTCTTTCCTTACTTCCAAGTTAATCCCCTGGCGAGAGAGATCTTGGCCTTCACCTTTCTCTGTCAGCAAGGTGAAGTTCCCCGCTGTGAATGCAGTGAGATACACACGTGCTGCTACTGCTCTCTGCTTTGCTAGAAGTGAAAATCCCTGCTTCAAACTCACCCATTTCTGATCTCACCAACCACACTGGCTGCCAACCTGTCTCCTGGTGCATTCCAGGCGCTAATTCTAAACTAGAGAGCTCTATCTCGGGTATTGCTGAAGTGCCCACCAGTCCCAAGGTGTCGTAGCAGCAGAGAACAGATGGGATACTGAGACCCCTGATTTGTACTCTGCAAAGGCAAGTAGTTAGGGACAGTGCATTCTTGGTGTACATTTACACTGCCCCCCCCCAAATAGCAGTGAAGGCATGGCAACTCCGTTTAACCTGGGGCTGAACTGGAGTGCCTAATGTGACTAAGCAGCTGTGCTGGCATGTCTTCAGTTCTCTTTGAATCCATTAGCTAATGATGGTTAGCTAACTCAAGTGAAGAACACACTCTATGGTGATGGGCTCAAGGCTCTGCAAACTCTTCCTCCATTGGTCTGACAAAGCTAGAGCCACTTTCAGGGTATGCTCAGACGCTTATATCTACACCCTGAGTGAATGGCGTGAGAGGCCGTGAATTTCTTCTGAGGCTTAGGAGTTTAAGTTGACTTTGATCCATTTCCGCTCTCTATGTTGTAGCATGTTTATAAAAAAAAGACTATAAACATGCCCAGAGGCTAGTGATATGAAGTAAAACACAAGGCCCTGTGATCTAATAGACACTTCCCTGGGAAAAGCTGCTCAGACTTCACTGCTAAAAAAAAGAAAATGCCTGAGGTGAGGTTGCACTCTCAAGGCTTGTCTATACCCAGAAAATATTGGTTTTACTAGACTGCTATACGTAGTGGCACCTGCCCCTAGTGCGGATGCAGTCAAAGGTGCTTTCTAGCAGTATAGCTTATTTCCCTTCCTGTACAAGTAGGGGAATAAGGTATGCTAGCATAAAAAGCACCTTTTATACAGATATAAACTCCACACCTGGGGTTGTACCAGTGTAACTATTGGTAAAAGAATCATACCCTTCATCAAAATAGTTTTACCAGTACAAAATCAGCGTACAGACCAGACCTCACTTCAGCCTTCGCTCTGCTCCCTTGTGCACAGGCATCACGAGACTGGCTTTAATGTCTCCAGCACAATCTAGCCTAATGCTGAACACTTTACCAGCTGGCCTCAGGTACAGAGACAAAGTCTCCTATGGAAACTCTGCCCCTCCACAGTTTACAGAGTGTGCTGGAGTCCTTCCTCAATCCCTTCCCTTTTTGGGCAAACCTTCCCATGTGTTTATCTAGACTTCTCTTGACAGAACTCCAGTTCGGCAAAGCACTTCAGCATGCTAGGTTAGCCAAATAATCTTGTGCAGCCAATATTTGCCCCAGGTACATGTCACAAGCCTAGGTTTTATAACACAACAAAGCAAAAACCACCGCCCACCTACAGTACTGCACAATTTCCAAAGGTTCGTAACTCAGTGAAATCAAAACTTCTGGAATAAGGAAGGGCACTTCAGAGAGGGCTATCTGCAGGCTACATTTCACCTTTTGGACCCCATTATTTGCATTACAGAGCTGTTTAAAAGTTCTCCCCAGCATTAAAGTTTTTTTGTTTTGTTTACTCAAAACTCAAATACTCAAAACTGCTGAACCATTTCAGTTCCTCCTCCTTCAAACTTTGCCTTACCTTGATTATTTTGGGGGACACAAATACTGGGAAAATTCTGCCAAATCGACAGTTTCAAAAAAGAAATAAACTTATGAGCAACTGAAAACAGGAAGTGAGCATAGAGACAGCCATGCAACCTTAACTATAATGGTGGCTGCAATTCCTCTTAGACTAACGGCGGTAATATTTTATATTTATACAGCACCCTTCAACTCAACAATTTCTAAAGTGCTTGACCAGTTTATTTAAACAACCTACATCACCTATCACTATAATGAAATCACCTCTGGGGAGAAACACAGCAAGTGTAACAATAATTTGCAGCACACAAGGTCCTTCCCTCCAGTTTTTTTAACCAACTCATTTGCCTTGAGAGCACAATACAAACCTATTTGCTACAGCCTTCCTGCCATCACCACCACCAAGGAACTACTCGTACACAGAAGGCAAGTCAAGGTTCCTAGACCTTAGAAGAGGTGGCATGAAAATTCCACTATGACACATTCTGTGCAGAATGCTATGGAAACCTAGGCCACTCTATTTAGCGTTTAGATGTTCTAGTGATGGGTGCTCTAGAAATGCCATTAAAAAGCCCCCAAGATGTACTGTAGGGTGCAATGTTATGATGGCCCAATGTAATTACGTACTTGGGGGGAACTTGGGTCAGGACACTCCGGTGAATGCTCTGCTCTTATGAGAAATATTGCAGGATCTTTATTGCCTTCAAGTAGATTGGGCCTCAATTTTAAAGACTCAGCCCAAACAGCTCCTCCATAGGCCCAGTGTCCCCTTAAACTACACTGGAACATTGGGTTAGGGGTTAGTGAATGCCACCTACCGAATCAAACACATCACTTCTATTAGCATTGGGTTTTTGGTGGATGTCTCCCATCCAAGTATTAACAAAGTCTAATCCTGTTTAGCTCCTGGGATCAGATATCACTATCTGAGCCAGTATAGATGCATCAAGTCTATTTTGGAATATATAATGGAAGGGCCCCCTTGATCACATCAGGGGTATTAGCAAGTTATTGCGTATCCTCGAAGCTTGTATCATTTCTTGCCTTCTGGTACCACAGGTGTGGTTGGGGGTGGTGATGAAGCAGAGAGAAAGTGAGGAGCTTAGAAGTTCCACAAGAGACTCAAAACCTTATCAGAACATGTTCTCTCCAATGCTGATCATCAGCATGCCCAGATGCAAGCGAATTATTGGCCTAGTACAATATGAATTCCACTGTATTGCCGGGCTAAGACTGGCACAATCCCATTTTCAATACAGTGTACTTTGGCTTCCTACTCAGAGATTTCTACCTTATGATGTTTCATTGCTAATGGCCAGTTGCTAGTAACTGATCAGACTGCTGGCTAATCTTGCTTTTATGCCTGCATGGCAGCTCACTAGCTTTCATACCTTTCATTGTAAATATCCTTCTCTAATGATCCTACAGCACAAAGCTGACACAGCTCACCCTGCCAAAGAGAATCCTTGCAAAACCTTCACTTAGAATATTTAACACTACCCGATAGCACTGTCCTTAGAGGAGGACTGTAATAAGTTGACTAGAGAGAGTATACACATGGCCAACATCTACTGGACAGAATAACACCACAATTTTGTGTGTCACAGGCCCTGCAGTGTCCAGAACAAACAGAGATTCTCTCTCCTTTGGCTCAAGCGGTAGGGGCTTCCAACTTTGTAGCAGAAGTACTGGAGTTCTATACTGTCGACATTATTAAGTTCCAGGTGACCACAACAGGCAGCAGAATGACCGCTGTGAAGTCCTCGGTCCTCACAAATGTGTTACATTATTTGGCAATACTAGCACGGCAACAACAAACCCTCTTGAGATTTTTGGCAGGAGTCCATAAAGTGACCTATGCTCTGTTGCTCAAACGACAGCAGCCTGGCTAGTTATCCCACCGAGATTATTTTGCTTTAGCATTTAATACTGAAGAACACAATTTAAAAACATGAAATAGGGGGAAGCCATCTGGAGTGTTAGGAGCTTCCTGAAATTACTTCCTCTCTCTATCCAAGGAGGAGGGAGTGTCCTTCGCTGAAGTGTTTCTTAATCCCAAATTTCTGATCCAGACAAAGCACCAAACTTTTACAAAATTCAAGAGGGTTTGGATTGGCCACATCTCTACAGGCCCAATCCAACACCTATTAAAGTCAATGGGAGTCTTTCCATCCCCTTCAATGGGGGGGTTGTATTGGCTCCTAAATAAAGGTGCAAAAGTAAGTGTTGCAACCTTCTGTACAATTTTAGTTGGCGTTATCAGGAAGAGATTTGTCAGCATGAAGATTCACCACGGGCTGCCTTTCCGGGACATGTAACTGCTAACTAGGTTTTGCACCTAGGCCAAATTGTCATGCAAATGAAGGAGATATATATGCCCTCCTCATCGGCACAAACAATTTAGATATATGTACATATATCTCCCAAACCTTTCCATGAAGCCAGGTTTCATCTCCAGACTGTAAATCTTGAAGTTCCTCAAGGGGGTTTTATTCAGGAAGACTTCACCAATTAAGCCTGCAAGAGCAATAGAGGTAATAAAGAGCTGAGAAGCAACTACGCTGATGAATCTTCCTATTTCAATAGAAGGAACAGCAGGATACAGAAAATAGTCACGCTCTGCAATGGCATTAACGCCCATATGGTCCCATTGCTCATCCAGATTGAGCAGGGAACATTGCCACACTTTGCCCTCTCCTCTCCATCCTTTGCTTAACTCACTAAGCTCAGAAACCCTCTCCTGGCAGAATGTACTGTTGGCACACATAGCAGATTGATTTTTTGTTTGGCTGCCCATACATGGATTTTTTTTTTTTAAAGCAGCAGATCAGTTACTTCCCCAATACTCGGAGGAAAATGTGACATCCTGGTATCACTAATCCCTTGTACTGATCCACTGCTCCCCCCCGCAAGGATCTCAAAGTACCCCACAAACAAATTTAGCCTAACCAACCTCCTGTGAGGCATTTGCAGGTGGAGAAAACTGGCACACAAGAGTAAAGGTCACACAGGAAGTCTGGGAGAGAGCTGGGAACAGAACCCATCTCTCCTGGCTCCCAGTCCAGACCATTAACTACAAGACCATGGTTGAGATTGTCAAAAGCAGTCCAGGGGCTTTAGGCACAACTCATCCATTAAAGCTAATGAAATAGGTCTCTAAATTCACTAGGCTGCTCTGAACGTTTCGGCCTACATTTCCCCCCTAAAAAACAGAACCGAGGAGTCTTGACTCCCAGTCCCCAGCTCTACTGGCATAAACATTTTACTGCATTCTACTGAGCTTGACATAGCGCACAGTCCCAGGACCCTGTGCACACTGAGATTCTCTTGCTCTCCAAATCTCAGAGCAGAAAGAAAGATCAGGAAGGAATTTCTTTCCACCCCATGTATGACTTTACACAATTGCATATGGACATCATGAAGTGAGAGGAGGGGCACCCCATCGTCATATGAACCATTGGGTATTGGCAACCACTATAGGGAGGGTGGGACTCGTGAAGGTCTTTAAGGTATGTCCACCTCCCATGAAGTGGGCTATTTTCATCAACTATCACGTCAGCTACCACCACCCTGGACATGTTTGAACTTATGGTTAAGAGGTGAACTATATTCTTTTATCAGTCTCCCGCACTGTCTGCCTTCTACTGCCTGACTGCAAAGCTACATAACATTAGCCAGGCACAGTGAAATTCCTGCATGCCTTTATACTGCTCAATCCACCACACAGGATTTTAACATTCGATCTGGAGTGTTTGTTTCTGGAGGGCGGGAGCCATTTTTAAAACTGTCCTCAGTGTTCGAAGTCCTTGCTAAATACAGACTCAAAAAGAGGCCTTGATCTGAGTTCTCAGCCCCATGCACCAGCTTGGAAGGAAAGAGACAACTTAACCTACCTTTCCGCTGCTCATTCAGCATAAGTCCATAATTGACACGCCCGCAGTTCTCTACCAAAAGCCTGAGCTGCCTGAAGCCCTGTAAAGAATGGATCAGCCTCTGCTGAATCAGTGCACAGCCAAGTGCCAGTCAGCCATGTTGGGCAAAGAGAGAAATCAGTGGGATCACTCCAGGGGGGTGTTTGCACCAGGAGCTTTGGCAGCTGTTTACAGGACTATAAATTACAGGAATATGCCACAGCTCCAAGTAACTGCATCACTGAGCTCAACCTTCTCATGAAACCGTAATATTTTCCTGTTCCATTTTAAATGCTTGAAGTGGTATGTAGAGCTAGAAACAACATATGTCCAACACCACACTGGCTTCCATCACACAGCTCTACCCACGAGTCACATTCCTGACCTCCAATATTCCCTCCCACTCACCCAATTCTAGTCTTTAGAGCTAGGCACAGCTCTGCCAGTGCACATTTAGTAGTCGTGTTAGTCATACAGCCACTTTGAGCCACGTGTGAGCTCAAAACACACACGAGACCATCCAACTCATTTCACTTGTGACCTAAGAGAAGTAAAAAGACTGAAGCATGTTTTGTGCCTATGAGCGAACAGCCTACATGTCCTCAGTCAACACAGGCAGGGTCCCTATAGCCCACTGCTCCATTTCATGGGTGTCTGCAGTGTGTGGGTGTGGCAGGAAGGGGATTAAACTTAGTGCATCAGCTGCTACTCTGGAGTGAACCTGCTGACTGGAGTTTTGTCTAGATATTTCCCTCTCAAAAGGATACCTTGGCATTTTAAGCCACTCTCTGCTCCAACTGGGGAGTCATTTCTGGTTTGAATATAACAACTGCTGTGTGTCTCATGCTGCTGTATCACTGGTTTGCATGAAACTGGCAGCAGACACGCTTCCGGGCTCTGCATTTTCGGGGGCGGTTTGAGCTGCAATTCTATTACCCACATACCGCTCGTGAGTGGCCTCACATTACTTACCTGTCCTTCGGGAATTGACAGCTCCACGGTGTTGTAATCAAGGAATCCAACGAACACAGTGTTAACAAACACCTGCAGGAGAGGGCACAGGAGACTAGTCAAATTCTAAACCATTTCAGAATATAGTTAGACAAGAGATTAGGGCCATAACCGGGGAGGAAGCACTGTCTAATGGGAGTCAAGACTCCTGGGGTTTATTCCCAGCTTCGCCACTGACTCATTCTACGATGTTGGGCCAATCAAGGCATTTCTAAAAATGCACTGTGATTTCCTACCGTTACCATCTGCGGATAGATTTGAGGTGATATTATTGGAGTTTAAACAGACTTGGACCTTGAGCCTGGGATTTAGGGAGGATGTAGGCTGGGGCTTGGTTATGAATAGCACAAGGGAATCATAATTCTGCTCAGGGAAAGCCTGCCACCTTGGTTTGTAGCTGGCCTATTTCACGTCAACTACCACAGCCAAGCTATTTCCCTTCTGTAGAGTCAGAACAACAACTGCTCTGTACTCTTTACCTGTGCTCGGTCCCGGACATTATCCCTGGAATGCAGCTGTCCTCCGCCAGATATAACTGTCTCGTAGAGCGTATACCCATAGGCCTGCCCGTTGCCATCATTCACTGGTAGGTTCTCCATGTTAACCGGGAACTCTGACTTAACGGGCTGCGAAGGAAGAACAAGTAACTAGAGGGATCCTTTCTAAGGGGACAGGCTACAGATGGGTAGCATCATTCAGCCAAGTAGCTGCTACGTCCCACAAACCAACATTTACGCAAATCCTATGCAAAAGCTGCCTCTTAAAGGGCTCCTGGGGGTGCAAAGAACTGCAGCAAAGTGACGAGTTTCAATCCTGCAGACACCCCATCCCTGCTAGCTGGATGTCTAAGCCTTCGTCAAATACAGATGTTCAATTATGGCTATTTCATAGCTTCCTTAATAACCTGCTCCATTGCCTATGGTTCTGAAAGCTTCTTCCGTGCTGCATCTTAAACCCATTACTTCTTGTTTGGTCCTGGTTGAATAATTAGAGTAATTGATCCCTGCTTTTTTCACATAGGAGGTAGGTTTGGTGTAATGGCTCGGGCCAGAGACTAGGAATCAGGACTCCTGGCATGCTATTCTTGTCTTTCTTGCTGTGACCTTGTGCTAGTCTATTGACCATTCCTGTGAATAGGAAAGCATCATTATCCCATTTTACACCCTGGGGGACTAAGGCCCAGAGGGATGGTTGAGGGTTTTCTAAAGCTCTGAAGTTCACAGATGGAAGGAGCTCCAATGAGTGTGAAGTATTAGTAAATGGAGTGGGTGAAGCCTCATATTTGCAAAACCAAGCATCTCTGAAACCAAATCCCAGCAGCACCACGTCTTCCTTCTCGGTAAATAAATGGAAGTTCCATATAGCATACCAAGACCTTAAAACACAGGTCCTCTCCCTGTGACATTAAAGATTATGTAGCACTTTAGAGACAACTGGCTCTAGTATCCTTGGGCAAAATGTGCCCTCTCCTCCCCATTCTTGTCCAGCATGTGGTATACAAATGGGTTAACTTCCTCCACCCCAGAGGTGGCTGCCTTTCACTGTGGCTATATATTCAAAGTTGGTGAAGCACCTGAGGTCCTTCAGAAGAAGATTACATTAGTTCATAGTGCAATGTGTTTCTTTGCATCATCCCATCCTCTTGGCACATTTTCCAGCTCCAAGGACAGTACCTACCTCTACAATAGATGGCAGCACCTCCCAGAGAGAGACATACTGCGGCAGCAGGACTGCGCCATATGATGCTTTGCCTGTGATCATAGGAGGGAGGGGCAGAGGTTGCCCTGAAATGCAGAAACAAGACAGGTGTTATATTTCAGCTCTGCTAGACAGATGCTACAGAAGGTGTCAGGGGGGCTTAGGGGCACTCCCTGATTCTACCTCTAGACCACAGCTCTGCCTCTAGAAAGGTCTTTAATCAACAGAGCACGGGGATCAAACAGAGCACTGTATTCACCTCAAAGAGAGCTCAAGCAAAACTGAAGGCTGGGCCACGGCTGGTGTATTTATTCAGCGGCGAGAGCCGCCCATCCAACTCCAGAGAGAACAGAATGCAAACAGGATCTGTACAACAAAAGCCCCTCCCCGGATTTGCATTTGTTTTAAGTTTGCTGGCGTGACACATTTCCCCTGCATGCAGAGACCGTTAAATGCATGCGTCCATCCCGCTGCTGGGAAGTCAGCTGAACAGCCGTTTCTGTAACAAGCTGCTCTACATCCCTGGGCCTCCTACGCTTCAGAAAATGCTTCCAACTAATCAGCAGGACATATCCATGTGGGGAGCGGCAGGGATCCAGCAGAGACCCTTGGTGGCCAATTTTAAAGCTTCTCTGGTATAGCACAGGCCAGCATTTAAGGGGTAGAGAAGCAGCTCTGAGGTTTATCACCACCTATGATCTTGGTGAAGAGTTGACGGAGTTTGAAGAACTTGGACGTGTAGTCTCCAGCCTCTGTCAGCACGGCGTCGTAGTCTGGAAAACAAGCATGCACCTGTTACAGAGCATCGTCAGCTTTAGGAAAGTACTCATGTAAAGCACAGCAAGAGGTCAGAGCCAAAGGGGTAACGTGTTAATGTCCACAAGGCCTGTGATAAAGGAAATCTGCACTGGTTGATTAACTACACGAGCACAAAGTTCTTTAATGCAGACAGGGCCTGGGACATTGTCCCATTGTGTGGAGAGACAGTTACTTAACAGTAAAGGCATTCTGAAGATGGGCGTAAAAAGTGAAGAGAAACGGCTTGAACCCACATCTATTCCTGGTATAATAAATGTGTATGGTCAAATTCTGCCCCCCATGTTCACTTCTACAATGCCCTACTGAAGTCAAGGGCGACAGTGCATGAAAGTCTGAGGACACAACAGAGCTCTTAACCAGTACCCTTCCTCTCCCATCCATTTTCCCATTATGCTTTATGGGCTTTCCCCTGCCTCATACAACTGATTGACAAATAAAATACTTAACTGTTATTGCAAGCCAAAGAGGAGGGGAAGAAATATGGCTGCATGTTAAAGGCCTATGTTTCAGGTATGAAATCTCTCCACTTCTTGCAATCAGAGGTTCAAATCACAGCAAGCTCAAGTCAGCCCTTCTTCCATGCAACACAAATACGTTGAGAATAGCGCCATGTGGTAAATGGATAGGGGTCCTATCTGCCTTGCATGGTCCCAGACACCTTTTCATATGAGCATAGCATCCTATGCTAACATTTCCTCCTTTCCCTCACTACTGTACTGTGGCTGCTGCTCTCCTCCCCAGTGTTGGCTGCACATACCGAGGGTCCCATTCTGCATCTGCCTTTAACTCCATGTAGGATAAAGTCAATAGTTTTAGTGAGGACTTTTGGGATTAAAATTGCTATAAGATACTATTCAAATTGTTAAAAGTCAAAGCCAAACCACCAACTATTTTGGTGTCAGAGGTCTCAGGTGGTCTTTCCTTAATCATTAACTGAAAGAGAGGAGAGACACTATAGAGAAAACAGCACCACTTGATGTTAACTAGATGTCTAACTACCCAGTGGTTTCTGACTCAATTCATAGTGAAGGGATCCCCCCAATACTGGAATAAGACTAGAAATATGGAGTGTTAAAGGAAACCCTTTGTCACAGTCACACCATCTTCCCAGATGAGCCAAGATCAGGGTCCTTCTTCTCTCCTGTTTGGGTGATCTTAGATCCTTCAAGGAAGTGATGGGCATAGAGCTTTCCATCAGCTGTAGCTGACTCAAAGGCTGCAGGCTTGCAATGGGCACGCAAGCGAGGCACTGAATGAAAACTCACCGTAACTCGTGACATCTGGCTTGTACTCATCACTATCCAGAGCACCATTCATGAAGCCAAAGTTGGTGCCCCCATGGAACATGTAGAGATTGATGGATGCTCCTGTTTTGAGGACTTCTGCTACAGAATTCACCATATCTGTAAAGGAAGGAAAACTCCCAACAAGGGTTCCGAGCATCACGAATCAAGAAGCTAGTAGAACAGAGTATGGACTGAACATGCGAACAATTCAAGAATTTCAAATTGAGCATTTTGTTTACAATCACCCTCCTCTCCCAATGCTTCATGAGCCCAATTCATGTCTTGGGTAACTCCAGTCACTTACAACTACACCTCTACCCGATATAACGCGACCTGATATAACACGAATTCAGATATAAAGCGGTAAAACAGCGCTCCAGCGGGCGGGGCTGCGCATGCCGGCGGATCAAAGCAAGTTCGATAGAACGCGGTTTCACCTATAACGCGGTAAGATTTTTTGGCTCCTGAGGACAGCGTTATAGCGGGGTAGAGGTGTACCTTCTATAGGGCAGCCTTTCCACTTGAAATGTTCTGCAGGAATCATTCATACACACCCTGTCCGAGAGAGCCTGCATTCCCAACTCAGGCAAAGTTGTCATTGACTTCAGTGGGAATTCTGCCTAGGCAAGGACCTTGATCAACTATACTGATTACAGAGTTACACAGAGAATTGCACAGGGAAGAGACAGGTTATTTTAAATGCATTATGTCATGACCAAATTATTTAAGTTTTCTTTATTTTTTTACCTTGCTCCTTAATATATGAACTGAAGTGGGACACGACACTTTTGGAAGTACTAGGCTTGCATGAGGTTTATGTTGACCATATCACCCACAAAAGATAAAATAATCTTGTTGGAGTGAAAACAAATCTATTTACTATGCATATAACGTAATGACAGAGCTATCACAAAATCCTCATGTCATTTTTACTACTGCTGTAGCATACATATGCAGAATTGAGTCCCTTAGAAATTTCCAATTTGCACAAGATAGGGACGAAGTAGCTAAGGCACTGGGCTAGGAGTCAGGAGATCTGCGTTCTATTCCCAAATCTTCCAGAGACTCGCTCAGTGACCTAGGCAAAGTCATTTCGTCTCTCTGTGCCTCAGTTCCCCATCTTAAAAAGGGGCTAACACTATTTCCCTATCCATATGGGTGTTGGAAGAATACATTCATTAATGATAGTGAGGCACTCAGATTCTGTGGTGACAGGAGCCACATAAAAATGTAGATCACTAGAACAAAGCCATTTGACTCCTGTTAATTTTAAGGCAGGTTGTGGTGTTAAGTACCATGCAACACAGAAAATTTAGGAAAGATGGTCTATAGGTGGCCATTTTCACTAGTCCAGTATCAATTATTTTTTTTCCCCAAGCAACAATACTGAGCGTATTCTAAAGCACCTTTCATCTTGGGATCTCAAAGTGCTTTACGGGCCTGCTCCAATGCACATTGAAGTCAATGGAGAATCTCCCACTGATTTCAGTGGGCAATGATTTGCCCCTATGACGACCCACACCCCTGAAAAGGTAGGGAGATAGGAAACAGTGGAGGAGGTGAAATAAAACCCAGGAGTCCTTTCTAATATCCTCACAGGGACTATCCTTCTTTCCTTTCCCTTCCACCTTATCTCTAACCCCAATTTAAAAAATCCTTCTACAATCCACATAACTATCAGTTCTTCACCATATTCATTAGCTTGTATGTTGTATCCACATCGCCTACTCTTTGTCTCTTCAGACTGTAAATTCTTAAGGGCAGAGATTGTCTCTTTTCTGTGTTTGTACAGCCTCTAGCACAATGGGTGGTTGTGATCCAGTTGAGGCCTTTTGGACACTGCCATAATATAAAGATCAACTGCTAACGTCAATGTTTAAATCCAGATTGGTTGTTTTTCTGAAAGCTCTGCTCTAGGAATTATTTTGGGGCAGTTCTCTGGCCTGCGTTATACAGGAGGTCAGACTAGATGATCACAATGGGCCTTTCTGGCCTTGGAATCTATGCAACTACTCCTTGCACTAGCTTGTTGATATGCTAACTTGACATTGACAGGGATAAAAAAGCCCAAAAAACCCAACACCACAGCAATGTGTGAATCCACTAAAAAGGTTATAAATTTTACAGGCATTTGCTCAGAGCTAGGGGCATCGCTGGATAGGAAACTTGATGGAGACAGCATTACTGTGCTACGTTTGTTGACAGCAGTTTATACTGCAATAAATCCTAAGTGTGTGATGATAATATATGGTGCTCACCATCTGCATCAAAGATATTATGAGGGCCACCCCAGCTATCAAACCATCCAGTCCAATACTCCATCACCATCTTCGGCTTATTTTGCTGTTATAAAAACAAAAAAGACAGAATTATATGGATGGGGGGGGGGGGTATGGTGATCCAATGCTCACCCTTGTTTTCCAGAGGCCCATCATCTGAGTGCTGTTGGAGGAAAAGGCCCTTAAAAGGGTTTCTTCCCAAGCTTACAGAAAAGATCTAGAGATAAAACCCTGGGCAAGCAAGACATAGAAACACCTAGGACAGATGGGCAAAGCAGAGCCTGCAGCATATACAGTCTCCTACGATCACACCACCAGAAGGGAAACACAAAGCAACGCAAAAGAACAGGTGACACCAAATGGTTCCACATATCAAGGCTTTGAGCAACTGGAGCAAAAAACAAGCCATTTATAAACGTCTACTTATCAGCCACGCCACTGCAGTTTACGAGTTTGCAGGTGTGCTGTAGCCAATGCTTGCCAAGGTGGGAACAGCAGACCTTAGCGACTTAATGCCTTTTTAATGCTGCATATGGCGATGGCAGGAAAGCATTAGCCTTTGCAGGAATTAGGTCTTCATTAAAAAGCAATTTCTTCCCATTTGTCATGGCTTGCCAGCTCCTTTACCGCCTGTGGAATTCCGCTTGGCCCCATCACACCAGACAGTACCATGTGCGATCACTCGTCAGCACTCACCATTCAGGATGTTTACTAATAATCAAGGCAATTTCACCTTGTGTTTGATGGGTGGGGGGTTATCTGATGCTATGTGAAGGGGATACGGTAAATAGAATTACAGAAAATCATGTTCCATTAGCAGAATACAATTACAGGTGCCTGCAATGTTCTAATTGCTCCAGGTTCAGACCAGCTCTTGATAAAATACAGTCTCAATCAGTTTTAGACAAAACAGTCAAACAGGGCATTTAATCAGCGCCTGGAATAGAGACCATATCAAGGACAAACAAAAATATGATTCAGACTCCCTAAGAACACGCACAGTCAGCCCTCCAACCCCTATAATTAACTAGTGTTGCAGAGGGAGTGCTGTTCTCCAAGGGTCACGCAGTACCTTGTGATCAGCAATGACTATGAGGTTGGTGAAGAACATGCTAGTTCTTGCTCCAGTGCCAGCTCAGAATGGCAAGGCCAATTACAGCAGAACCTCTCTAGCCTGTGGGTCAGGTTAAAATGGTTGGATTTGCCTCGCAAAGTTTCCAAGAATGTGAAGTCCCGATTAGGTTCCCAGCTGGAAAACGGGGAGATGAGAGAACAGACAGGCCACGGCCCAGGGACACAAAGCATTTCTGCCAATCTTTCCAGGCTGGCATTTAGGGGAGAAAGGGAAAGTGGTGGAGGAGGAGGAGGGAAGCATGTGCAATCAAAGAGGAGATTGTCATCATTTAAAAAAATAAAACTTGGTCCCATTTCGCTGCTGTGGCATCTCACAACCAGGCTGCAATCTGAGTGAAGGGCTCATTCACCAATTCGCCAGCCCTTTACATCTCTTACATCTCTGACACTGCAGGGCATCTGCGGCACTCGGGTGAGACACTAGACTGGAGTGCACCTCTGCAAATGAGCAGCGTTAAATAGAACGCCATGCAGGCAGTGTTGCTGGGATGGCAGGGGGTGCCCTGGGATAGGATCCTGTACAAGGTGCTGTCACGAAGCCAATACGCAGGCATATCTGCAAGGAGACAGAATCCCATTGAGTCAAACTGCCTTCTGATCAGTTTTGGACCTGGATACCCAAGTCTTTAGAGAGAAAAGACTGTTAGAATGGTGAATCACCCCGGGTGAAGGCAGGAATGAAGCTACTACTGTTTGCTTGACACAGACTCAAGACATCACCTCCACCGCCCCACTATATCAGTTACAAAAGTGGCAAAGTACAGTACACAATGGGTTAATCTAGTGCTTGGTGTCCTTTGCTTAGATTTGATTTGGGTCAGAAATCTAATAGAGTTCACCACCTTAGCTTATCCATAAATCTGGCATTACAGGCTTATAATGGAGGCGTGAGGGCTGCAGGTCAGGACTGAGGTGCATTGGCAAAGCTGGGTGGGACCCTGGACTGGAACAGCAGGTGGTGGGGGCATTGCAGGTGAAGACGGGAACTTGCTGGCAAAGCTGTCTAGCAGCGAAGATTGAGATAGCAGGGGAGGAGCGAGGTAGGATGGCAAAGCTAGAATAATAGAGGAGAGAGCAAACAGCGGCGACACATACCAGGCCCAACCCATTCACGGAGTCCGTTCCATGAACTCTATAATCCAGATCCCTTTTTCAACTGCCAGAACCTGCTGCTCAAAGGCACCTAAATAGAGAACCCGGTTTTCAAGCTTGAGTGGCTAAATTAGGGAGTCCAGTTCTCAAACTGACAAGCAGGAACATTTAGAGACTTGCCTAAATGGCTGGTGGAGCCCATCAACTATGGAATCATGCACCCAAACTTCCCACTGAAGCTGCTGTAATGAGCTGCCGTGTTGAATTTGCTTTACCAGAGGAGACCGAAACCTCTATTACTGTGCACTGGCCCCACCGCAGGGGCTGCAGCGCAGCACAGCCTGATTGGCAGCTCACTAGCCCCCCGATGATTAAATACTTCTGAAAAGACGTTGCTCAGCCTGACCCTGACTTGGCGGGCTGTGTCATAGGCACAAGACTTTTATTTTTATCCTGATCTCGACATGGCTGTGACTGTGTGTGAACCAAGCAGCTTGGCAAACAGAAGGAGCCTTCACTCTGTGAATTCACTTGGTTTAAGAAACACTTAGTCCACCCCAAAAAAAAAAAAAAAAAATGTATACACAGGGAATTTAAACTTTAAATTACCCTTAATCCCTCGGATATTTAGTACGAGTCCAAAGAACCTTCCCATCACCTCCCCATTAACAAACACTTGAGGGGATAAGATTTCTGGCTTTCTGAGATAGCTGGCAACAATTAACCTTTACAGGACAGTAGAGAAGGTATTTCAAGCCAGGAACAGACCAATGCCCAGGCTCCTGTGGGTCAGGCGGAACAGCACAATCCTCTTTAAAGGAAACCACAAGTATCAGGCTATTTCCACTTGCATAAAGAGCCCTCAAGCTGCAGGTAATAAGGTCTCCAGTTCCGAGATCCAGTGGTACCTGCACATTAATACTCAGAAGCAGAGAGAACGTGGAGACTAGGAATGCTGCCAAAGCAGTCAGGCCCAACTCCCTGCTGCCAAAGTGAAATTATTCTGGCCTCTCTTCAGTGGATCAATAGCTGCGTATGTCATGGAACAACGGAATCCCAGGTGAGGGGAGTCAGATCAGGACCTGGAAATAGTAAATCTGCTCACAGATCCCAAGGGCTCCACCAGCAGAACACTTCAGAATGCCATCCCCTCTCCCCACCAGTAAGCAAGAGGCACTCGGTTATGGCTGTGACGGACACGCTTGCCAGATAGGCCGCTGTGGAGTCCTGCCTTCTCCTGCCAAAACTTGTTCACTTTAATTGTTTAATCGATCACTCAATATTAGAAAAAGGAATTACCAGACGTTCGAATCTGTTAAGCACTAAAAAGGACAGACAAACACAGACCTCATGCTGCAAATTCAATCTGGGCAGGGGGGATAATTTAATCACATGTCACTGGTGGCTTTGTGATGTAGCAAGTCTATCGGGGACATCTCAGCATCTTGCTTTTGCACCACACTCATTCCCACCATGCCATTTCCTCGAGATGCAGCTGGACTAGTGCCCCGCTATCCAAACACCATATAATTTAACAACAGGGAAAGCGGAGGGCTGGCTGTTGAATACCCAACCCATATCTAAATCTGCATTTTGCAAACAGCCTGTACCTTTTTATACAGTGCTACCCACGTTTTCCATATTCTCAGTAACCTGGAGGTTGGCTGTCCCCCCTCAGGGTTGCAATGACTGCAGCTGTGCTCTTGAAAAGCTGTGGGCTTCTGTCCTGAACATCTAATCCCTGGGAGGCTGAAACTAAACTCTTAGGAGTTCTGAAGCTCCCAGCTGCCCAATCCTCCAATTTCATGAGTATCCATGAATATTATGAAATTAGGATTCACCTATAATGGGCTGAACCAGAACCTTAGATCCAAACATCCATCATCTTTGAGGCATTCAAAATTCAGAGCTTGATCTGCAGCCTCTCTCTCTCTCTCTCTATTATACCAGAGCCAGACCTCAGCTGTAGAAATTCTGATGCAATGGCATACACGCTATCCCTCAGCTTTCCCAAAGATAGATCCCAGGTTGCAAACACTAGCCAAGCTCCACAACCATACGGGAAAGCAAGCAGTAAGTGAGCATTGGGGTGCAGCCTCATTAAGATCCCATCCAACTTCCACTGAAATCAATGGGAAACTTTCCATTGACTTCAAAGGGATTTGGCCCTAAGGGAAGGAGAGCCTGGAGCATCCACCACAAAAGCAAGGTATCAGTGCTTGGATGCCACTGTTTCAATGATAAGAATAGGCTGAACAAAGACACATCTTCTCATCTTACCTGTACTGTGTCCAGATAGTCCAGGAAGCTGGAATCCTTCTGAAAGTTAAGAGTGGCCAAAACTGTTGAGAAAGAAGAGTCTTCAGTAGTGCTGAAAAGTAATCAATCCCCTCAACTGATGGAATGTTTCCATATACCAGGATGGGGCATCAACCCATCACCAACTCAGAGGGAAAATAAGCCAATTACTGAATCATTAACACAACATCCTGCAGCACACCTGGGTGCTCCTTGGAGGTCTCCGATCCAAGTCCTGACCTACCATGAAGGTTCTCAGCTTGTGGACTTCAATGAATAGCCCACCTCATGGGGTATCCCAAGGCTTAATTAGTGTCCGTAAAGCACTTGGAGATCCTTGGATGAAAGGCACCACAAAGGAGAACTGTTGTTATTAGAAATCGTATCTGGAGGCAATTCTGATCTCCCAGGCTTTTGCTGCAGGATACTCTATCCCTGGCAGAAGCTTACAGCTTAACGGTTCTGTGGGGGTAGGTGAACAAGAGCAGGGATTCAGAAACCGCAATACGAATGAGCTGGATAGATCTCCCAATTAAAGTCTACATCTCAGCAGGGAGACACACCCGTGTTTCACCGGAAACAAGCCGACAGCTAGATTATGCTCATTGCATGCTGGGTGAAAGGCACTACATAGTCCAGGAGAACTAGTGCACATAGCTCTTTGACAAGGACCTGTCTTTGGAACAGCGTACACCGCTGCCCAGTAACCAATATTCCTCAACACAGCAGGGGCTGTGGTGGGAAGAACCCTTAACTCTTCTCTTGCCCTTGCCTGACATTTAAGACTCTCCAGTCCAAGAGCTCGGCGATGTAAGGAGCAGTGGTACAAGTAGCGCTAATACAGAAGTACATTATTCCACAATAATCTAAAAGAGAGCGGGCATCAGCTCCAGCCCCTGTTCGGTCAAGCACAATGATTCAAACAGAATATTTACAAGAGGCAGAGCCAGCATTTCACCATTTTTACCTTGATTTTCACAGATTTCTGTAACCAATGTGCAAACCCTGAGACTTTGGTACAGATGAGTAAGTCATTTCTTTTGCAAGAACAAAACATGAGTTTACTGCTGGTGGAACGCACTGGTTGAAAGCCCTGGAGACGAGGTGCCCAGTATTGCTTTCAGTGCAAATCAAGAACTCCACTGAAACTGGTGGGAGAACAAAATCAAGCCCAAAGCCTCAGATCAAGTAAACCATGGGCAGCAGCAGGGTAAGGTTTACACACATCCCACCCTAGTGCACTTCAGTCCTGACCTGGAGGGACCAGGAGTTTGGATTCTGTGGCCCATTTAGCCCTTAGGTTCACTGTCAAGACTGCCAACAAGGTTGCCAATTAGTGCAGAGTGTGATGGTAGTTTATATGGGAAGAGGCCACCAGTCCACTAGGAATTAGCAATATATTGCTGAGCAGCTATCAAAGACACTGGGGAGCGACAGAGCTAACCAAGATATAATGGTGAGCTAGCTAACTAGGTTCTCTGGAAACTCTCCTTCCCTGTCCAAAGCACCTCCCATCTTCAGGGAGTACAAGAGGCAGCTTTTGCTAGGATGGCCCAATAACAGCCACCCACAGCCCCGTGTCTACCCCCTTGGTGAAAATTGTAACAGATCATCTCCCTGCCTGATGAACTGGGTTGGATGCTGGGAATTGCTGTGCGGGAGATACTTTACCCTACTCCAGCCTGTGGAGAAGTACTGAAGCTTTGCCACGCAAGCCTCAGGGTTCAAGGAGCCTCTGCAGCTCTTGCACCTCCTTCCTTAGCCCAGGTCGATGGCTGATGGATCCATAGACAGCGAGCTACAGGCTTCAATGCTACCCCCAGAGAGCTGCAACATATGGCATATGCTATGTCCATGGGTATGGAGGGGATGCACACCACGAGAAGCCTTGCTCCCACCACTGTACTGATTCTGCTGCCAGCACGGCCCTTTATAGCCACAGAGTAGGGGCTAGGAGAGAACTACCAGACTGGCTATGACACCCTGGGGCAGATGCCCTTCCATAATGGATATTCTTCTCTGTAAGGCACCTGTCAGCCACTAGCATGAATGGGAATCATGCACACATTTTAAAAGGAAACCAAGCCTCCACTGACAAGAAGAGTGAACCAGGCCTCAGGACCATGGCTTTATACTCCTCTCCAGCCTCATGACCGCAGTTTCTCCTCTCATCTTTCTGCCTATTTCTACAGCAGATTCTATTACCTTCCCTTTTGTGCTTTCAGCCACCTTGCTGCTGCTGCAGCATCACTTGAAGCCCTAGTTATTCCGCGTTCCTGATTACTTGACATGTTGACTCTAATGAGCAGATTGTTATGACATCTAAAAGGCGAATTGGTATCAAAGCCCTCTCAAAAAGACAACTCCGCACGAGAGAAAACTCCAAGGCAGTAAACATTCCCAGGGAAGGCACAGAGTGCTAAAAAGGGGATTTCCACCCCCACCCCTTCCAAATGCTGAGCTCACTGGCAGGGAGAGAGTGACCCTGTGTGGACAAGACTGGAAACTGCTGCAGTTGAAAGGAAAATTGGAACAGGCTACATTAAGTCGGGGTGCAACTCGACAAGCTTCAGAGTTACACCAAGAATGCATCCCCCCCGCCTCCTTATATATTTATTTAAAACGTAAGAGCAAAGATCACTTTTATTGTGTGATCTCCATGCAGTTCTCTCTGGACTGAACTTCAGCAGCATTTGTGACTAAGGCTATGATTTAGCTACGGGTATTTTTAGTAAAAGTCATGGACAGGTCACGGGCAATAAACAAAAAGTCACAGTCCGTGACCTGGCTGTGACTTTTACTAAAAATACCCCTGACTAAATCATAGTTGCTGGGTGTAGGGGGGGCACTCCTGCTGCTCTGGGAGTGGGTGGGGGAGACTCCAGCGTGCCACTACGGGGGGGGGGGGGGGGGGGTGGTCTGGGACCCTGCTGCTGCTGCTGCTCGGGGGGGGGAGGGGTGGCCCGGGGCCTTGCCGCTGCTCCTGGACTGCTGCTCTGGGGCTGCCTGAGCAGCGGCCAGTGTGGCTGGCCCCAGGCCGGCCCAGCTGCTAGGGCAGCCCTAGGGTCAGCCACACCTGCCGCTGCAGAAGTCACGGAGGGCCTGGAAAGTCATGGAGTCCGTGACCTCAGTGAAAGACTCGCTGCCTTACCTGTGACTAACATAGCCCTGGGACCTGCAAACCGTTACACAGGTGAGTAATCATTACTCAGGTGGGTAGCCCCGCTGATGTCAATAGTGAAGTGATTAAGGGCTAGCTGCAGGATCAGGCACGGAAAAAGCAACATCTCAATACGATACTGTAACACCATCAAATGCAGAACACAGAAACCGGAGCTCATGCACTTGGGTTTCTGTATGGCTAGGTGCTAAACTGGGTTTCTAGGAGTTATTTTCAGGGAGATTATAGCTCGTTAGGAGGATTGATTTTTTATGTGATTTATACCACAAAAGTCAACTTGTTCCTCCCCACTCCTCTTCGCACCACAAAAGCTCCACGCTCTAGGGACAAGCGCACAGACACCACAGTAACCCACGGCTAGCCAGCCTGCTCCTCCACAAACTATTTTCAACCCTCTCAGAATGGTAAATTTCAGTCTCCCATTTTAGCTTTTAATGAGGCCTTCTGACTTTGAACCTAAAATCCAAAATCCTAACAAAAGGCGATCGCACTTTTAATAATTGTTAGGGTAACTAGCGCTTACATGTAGGCATTTTTAATGTGTTAAATTGAAATAAATAACTAGGGCAGTATTTTTAGCATTGACCGCAATTTCAACCTCTTCGCTCAACACCTCTTGGTATCTGATTCTCTTACATCTTCCGAAGAACTCTAATGGAAGTTGCAGATGCCCCTCACCCAACAGGACGAGGTAGCTATATATGGCTAAACCTTATTATATCCAAGCTGTTCATCCCTATCAGCCCTCGACTCCTCCACATTGTCTGGAAAGTGCTATAGAGCTCCTCAGTGCTTCAATGGGTTGTATAGCCATGGTGCCCCTCTGCTGCCATCCATATCCCAGTCAGACACTGAAAATGAGTGTGCACGAAGCTCTTTGGGACTCCCTTTTCGCTCTGTTTGTACAACATCTAGCACAACGGGGCCCTAGTCCTCGACTTGTGCTCCTACGAGCTAACGCAACACAAAAATTAATAAAGCTGTACCTAAGGAAATGCACCTCCCCTCATTTAAGGCATCAATCTTTTCCACCATTCCAGACTAGAAGAGTAGCTTTAACTTTTCCCCTTGAAAACGATGGCAATGCCACATACCTCCTTCCACGTAGCCAGCGGACAGTCCATCCCTGTTGTCAGAAGTCATCAACAGTTCCACAATCCCTCTGTCTAACAGGGCCTACATTAAAAAAAAAAAAAAATCATTGTGCTGGGACCTGAATGTACCATTTCACCGGCACACTAAGGAGGTACAGTTCAGAATCATCTTTCTTCGGGGTGGAGGGAGGAAGATAGGGGACAGACCACCTACCCGGGACGCTTCCAAAACTATTTTTCGTCCATCCAAAGAAATGGAGGAAGTTTCATCTGGGGCCACAGCTGTGGACTTCACAATAAAGCACTGTGCTACTTTCTGGCCAAAATGGGCTATGCAAATATCAAACCACATCTTATTCCTGTTTTCATTGAAGTTAATGGCAAAATCCCCTTTCATTTCAATGGGAGCAGGCTCCTTCCCTTTGACATGCTGTCAAACTTTACTACAAGAAGAGAAGTGGTTGAAATATATATATTTTGAAGCTACCACAGCCCCCTATTCTGCCTCCCTTCATTTTTTTGTCCCAGTGAGATTCTTTATTTGACCCGATTGGCCCTCCCAAATTTCAGGATTACGTATCCCTGTTGGGCAATATTTTGAACATATCTGGTAATTCCGCTGCTTCCAACTCCAAGGGCAATATAGGGGAAGGAGGCAAAGAAGAACAGTCTGCCTTCCTACCATTTAATATAGAAGACCAGGGTGGGTTAGCAGAATCACCAAGTAATGGACACAGCTCTCATTCATTTCTGGGCAAAGGTCATAGGTCACTATGCCAAGGGAATCCCTGAACGGTAAGCTCTGAATGGTGACTTCTCTTAGTTCTCCATTCTACTTTTACCATATAGTAAAATAGGGATATATACATATCAGTCTGAACCAGTTACCTGCAAGGATTCATTAGCTAATGTCTGTAAAGCACTTACACGATGAACATTTACATATTGCACAAAGGAAGGTTACATTAAATCAATGTTATGACTGAGAACTTAGAGAGACAAATTTCAGAGATACATTGGCCTGCTTCCAGTTTCTTTGCCAATCTCTGTTCATCATTATACTGCACTCGCTATCATGTTTAGATCTTAATGGACACTTGTAGTGGGGCACAATTCAGTTACTGTGGGAATTTTGGAATTTCTCTCACTTGCACTTATTTAATAGTCCTAGAGTGCTGCATTAATGTTAGGTTTGTATTTATTTATTTATTTTACTTGGATGCAAGTAAAAAAAAAAGCAGCGAGTCGCTGCAGATTGAAATGCGTTACAGGATTTCAGGGTGCAACAGGAAAACCAGAATTAGAAACAGAGTCAAAGGCAGGCACAGGTGTATGTATTCAGATAATCACAGCAGCAGTATGTGCATGTACCTTGAGGAAGGTAGCTGCTGGTACAGAAAGTCATGACAAGGACACAGAGGGGTAAAGGTAGCACCTGACAGGGTGTGATGGAGAGTGGGAACTTAAGGGGCTTTTTTGTTTATGTTTTTTAATTTAAATGTGAATTTTACAATGATTGCACCGTGTTAACAACAAACTCTAGTCAGTCTACAGTCACAGATGGGCAAAGGGAGGTGAAGTAACCAGCCCATCAAACTCAAAACCCAGGGACCAAGCCAGGAACAGAACCCAGGAGTCTCTCTGCACCAACACTATACCACACGCTGATCCAAAGCGAAGAGCAGAACACGGGAGTCCTGATTTCCTAGTCCCTCCTCTTTAACCACTAGACAACGCAGCCTCAGACAGGAGATGTCACACGCAATACTAGACCGGAAGGAAATAGCCTTGAAAAATTCTATTCACCCACTTGTCTGGGGCATGTAATTTGTTTTGACAGGTGAGTGAAATATCACTAGTTCTTTCATCATCATAATCATAATGGTAAAGGTGAGCAAGCAGACTTTACACCTGTGCTGGTAAATTGTCAAGGCTGATCTCAGAGCAATGCAATAGTGCCACCTCCATGTCAGAGTGGTATAGGACCCAAACAGCCATTTACTTACATGCTCATCACTTGATATAAGAAGTGGGAGTGTGAACTAGACAGACTTTTTAAAATGGCTCTCACATTCTTTATTCAGGCTAGAAATCAACCTTCTAACCTCTTAACCAGGACATGTCATATTTAACCCTCCAAGGAGGTGAAGACTGAGTTAACGCAGGAGGGGAATAATTCAAAGAGGATTAGGAACCTCACCATGTGACTCCTTCAGTTGAATACTTGCAGGCTAGTTGGGAGGAATAAGATGGCCTGAGCCAGAACTAATCCAGTTAACTCTCCAACTGGCTTCTAGCACCAGGGAGCTGAAATACTTGCAAGGTTAAAGCAGGAGCTGCCAATGCCACGGCAGAAAAGCAGGGGACACATTGAGTTGATGGTGCAAACCTGGGCCTGAAAACACAATACTCTAGGGAGCGGGGTGTCTTAGGGGCAAAAAGAGAACTGTGCCCCCTGTCTGAAGCCAAGGGATGTGTGGGAGGAGGTCAGTCTTTATCCACCTAACCCAAGATCTTAATAGTTACTCTGAATCTTACACATTTGCAGCACAAGCATTTGAAAACAGAACACCTCCCCCATAATAAACACACACACACACACCAGGACACTGAGCAAGTAACTTCCCTCTTATACATAACAGGATTTTTAGATTCTCACGGAAAGATGACCCTCTGAGCTATAGAGTGGCCCCAGTTAATTGTCTGCACTGGCATGGGTATCGTGCCAGCAGCAGAGGTAAGCAAGTCAGCATGGCTCATATCTGATCCACCAGGGTAACACAGCCTCCTCAAGTCCACACCAACTCTTTGCACCCAGCTCAGAAGCCCAGACTGGGGCACAGTCTCTGCTTGATGAGGATGAGGGAGGCCTTAGTCAAATTAGCCTGCCTGGCCAATGCTGAGCAGATTACAGAGGTTTCAGAGGAGGCTTGTCTCTGGCCCACAGAAACCGCTCCCTCAGGGAAGGCACTGGATCTGGCATGCCTCAGAACCACCACGAAACTGCTTCTGGTGTGGAGAATGGGAATGAGCACAGCCAGGGGACAGCCTTGCCCAGGGCCAGGTGGGTAACCCTGTGTTTCTGGGAAGAGCTCAGGACGTGCAACGGTCAGCAGTGTCTGCAGCGAAGGGGTTAAACACGATCTCTTTCCCCACCCCAACCCCATCGAGATATAGGGGGGGATCACTTCACTTGGTACAGGGACACGGGTATTGGAGCTTAGCTGGATCAGACACTGACCCTGCTGAGGCTCTCCAGGTGTGCTCAGGTGTCAGCAGAGGTTTGTAGGAGTGCAGGAAAGGAGGAAGCTAAAGAGCAGGCTCGGGAGGTGCCTGCTACAGGAAAGATTGGGAGTGCCAACATTACCGTTTTAATGTAGGTCAGGTACTGAGGGTCTTTGGCGTAGGAACCATATTCATTCTCCACCTGCACCGCGATGATGGGGCCTCCTTTCTTGTACTGTAGGGAGACAGGGGAGAAGCTGATCACCAGGTTCATGGTTTCTAACCCAGCTGAAAGTGGGGTTATACCAGCCCTGGGCTCAAGAAACAAATGTCTGCGAGGAGGAGAGGGGACTCACACTTCAGCAGTTAAGGTGGAAAAGCCTGTGCCTTCCAAGCGAGGGAAAACCTGCACTGTCGCTGCTGTGGGCGGGAGGAGGCGGGAGAGGAAGAGAGTAATCTAATGGGCGCGTCATTCTACTGCGCACCTTGCTCCTCCACAGAACTCAGTAAAAGATGAGCTAGGATTGCCCAAGCCCCCACTTCAAAGCAACTCACTAGATCTGAGAGACTACCATGGCCAGCTGCAGTATAGACTGGTTCATAAGGTGGAGTCAGCACGTTTGCCAGTTATCCTGTTGCCGCTGCATGAGTGGACGCTAATGCTTACAGCAGCCAAGTCCTGGAAAGAGAGGGTGATGCATCTTACTTGCCTGAAGAGGGACCACTCTGGCCATCAAGTGATCAAAATAGGCATCCACAGCCTCCGTGAAGCCCTTGTAGGTTGTTCTCAGTTGCATTTCTGGGTCTTGGAGTAGCCAGCTAGGAGAGAACAGAAGGAGAATCCTAGAGCAACCAGAAACTGTTCAGCAGAAGCAGCAGCAGAGGGAATCGATTGGGGACCCACTTCTGCTCCAGCCCGTATGCATTACTGCCACTCGCTTACACGTCACAGAGTTCAGGCAGAAAGAATTGCCATTTTTAGGTCATTTGGCTCAGCAAAAGCTCCATCCTGCAAGGTGCTGAGGGCTTCTTGAGAGGTGTTGAGCTCCCAGCGAGCTAGATGGGAGCTGAAGGTACTCTACATCTCTCCAAAAGCACACGGCAGTATCAGACTCTAAGCTAGATATACTCAGGACATAATCATGGCCTGTACTTTTACCCAGTGCCTTCACACACAGATATTAGTGATTTTGCCCTGGATTCACATTAACTGTAGCATCCAACGTGCAGTTCAAGTGACTCATTAAATGACACATTGTAAAGTTTGCTTTATTCTCTCTTTAACTCACTCCCAGATCAAAACACACAGTTTCCAAGTCAAAAAGGCTTTTTCCTAGCAATAGTTCTGCAGAAGCATTTGGGATCTCAATGTCAAGCTGGATTATCTCTGTTTCAGACATCAGTCCCAATAATAAAGATCCTGCACCAGAAGTTTAGACATTAGTGTGGATAATAAAAGAGGCAGAACAGAAGCCAGTTTGCGCTCTCTGTGCTCTCTGCAGCGCTAACAGGAAAATGCTTGCTTCTGCCATCGGTTCAGCAGCAGTGACTCAAAGACACAGAAGGGGCAGATGTGCCAAATAATTACAGTCACTTTATATTTATCTAGCATCTTTTATGGCAGAAGGGGCATGTGAGTTTAAAATCCCTTCACCCATGACTGCAGGAGGAGACCCTGGAGGTGAAGACAGCAGCTATTTAGCAGCACAGAGCAACATTACACAGACATTTATGCCACGAATGGCAAAGGAATCCCATGGGACATTTGAGCATGTTTCATGTAAGAAACAATCGCTTTCCCGACCATAATCCTATTAAGTATGTTTACAGTGCAAACCTCCACTTACATTTGTTAATGAGTCCAAATCAAGATTCTGGATTCTAATCACCCCTCTGTCAACCCTGTACTTTGGAATATGCACTTGGGAGACTCGGTCTCATTCCAATTCACATTCATGATATCTCATGGGCTAAGCCCTATATCTCAGAAGATAAAGAGGTTATTTGTTTTTGAGCTGGATCATTCTTGAGCTATCAGTGGGGAAAAAAAATATGCCCTTGACAGAAAGAGGTGGGGGTGAATTGTGAGAGCAGCCTATGATCTCCAAAGTCTATAGTGACAGCGAGGAAGAGTATTCTTGAGTTTTCTGCATTCTTACAACCAATGCTCCTTCATAAAAATACATCCTAACCCAAGCTTCCAACACCTCCAAATCACCACCCCAACACACAACGTCCTTTCAGCTGATCTGTCCCTTCACTTCTAGTGCAGGTTTACAGGATTTAATTGGTTTGTTTGGGATAACAAAGCAACAATCAATGTGTATCCAAGCGCAGTGTACTGCAGAATTATTACAATCTAACCTCAGTAACTCTGCTCATTGCCGGTCCCTACAGGAGAAAGCCTGGGCTAATGGTAAGAGCAAGGATCTGAGAGTCAGAATTATTGGGTTCTACATCCCACTCTGCAACTGTAGGACTCTGGCCAAGTCACAACCATGCTTTGCCTCAGTTTCCTGAACTGTAAAATGGGGATACTATTACTTACTTTATCAGGCAAAAGGGGCTCTCTGAGCACAAAATATGCTACAACAGTGACCTGGGATCAGCTAATAATGCTGTCATTTTCGACTAATATTATTTCTAACCAACTGCTTCCTGTTATCACAAGCAGCTGTGGCATCATGAGTGATGGTGAAAGGATGGGACAAGAGAGAATCTCTGTAAGACATCCACAATCTCAAAACTCTACTTTAATTTTGATTCCCAGGCGGCAGCACATCCTGCTGCCACTTGGGCCCCCAGGCTTGCACAAAACAGTTTGTTGCATGTTGTGGCAAAGTGTTAAGGCAAAAGCCTCACATCGCGGCAGAAGGATACCCCAGGGGCCTTAATCAAACTCGTCTCCTGATAAGATTATGCTAATTGCATGAGATAGCCAAAACACTCTGAACTCATTTTGTCGGAGAGTAGGGAGAGCGTGAGTTGCAGCAAAAGTGAGACGAGAAACGTGGGGAGAGATCATCCCAAAATTTCATCTGAGCCAAGCTCCTCCACTGAGGTTAAAGCTCTGGTGAGCAAGACAAGGAAAGATAAACAAGTGGGACTGAATCTTGGCAGCTGTCCCATTGGGATCTGGTAACCAGGAGAGATTCTCAGTGCTTACGGGTTAGATTGGACTCTCAGAGGCTCTTACCATGACCAGGCTGCTGTAAACATGAGACTCCACTTATGCAGTGGCAGCCGGATAACTGGTAAATGTGCTGACTCCACCTTATGAACCAGCCGGAGCTGCCGCTGGCCAGGATAGCCTCGCAGATCTAGAGAGTTGCTTGTAAGTGAAGGTTTTGTTGGTGGGGAAAAAGGTACTCAGGAGGACAAAGCTTTAAAAGAAGTTCTAATAGAGGGATGAGGGAACCATGGGACATTATTGCTCCCATCCACATCACGTGTGTCCCCCCATAGGGCTATTAAAATGAGCCCAGGGGTGAATGTATCCTTACATCAAGTTGCAAATATCACTATCTGTATTTTATAGATGGGAAAACTGAAGCATAAGGAAGGTAAATCTAAGTCACACAGTGAGTCAGAGATAGAACATGGCTCTCCTAATGCCAATTCTCTGCTCTAACCATTACACCCCACAGCCTTTAAAAAACAAACCGTTCATAGCCGAATTCTAATTCCAGGTCTACTGTTTGTAATGTTCTGAAAGGACCAATGACTGAGTGGGAATCTTTCTGCTATGGGACATGACCATCTCCTTGGAATAAACAGGCTGAAACATTTGATCATTTCCTAACATTATTTCTGAATCTCTGCGGGAGGCTGGGCTGCATGACCCAGAGAGCTTGTGTGTTCCTATGGTCTTACAAACACAAAATATACACAGTTTGTCTTGAGTTAAGGGCTGAATGCCTGAGCATTTGAGTCAAACAAAGAACCCAAATCCACGTGACTACCATGCATACTCTTACCTGGGAAGACCACCAAGTTCCCATTCAGAGCAGATATAGGGTCCTGGACGCAGAATCACCCACAGTCCAACTTCAGCTGCCAAGGTAAGGAAGGCCCTAGGAGATACAGACAATATTAATTATTGTCTCGCTAAAAAAAACACCTGGTTTCTGTGCATTCCTAATGCACCCATGACCATGTTGTCTAGGCAGCAAAGTCAAAGGAAATAGTTTGATGTAGCAACAATAGGAGGTGATTCCATATCAGTGGGTTTCAAAGGCCTCAAAAAATTAGAGCGGTAGTGGGCGCAGAGGCTTAATGCAGTCACATGATCGGCAGCAATACCATTATTCCATTTAACTGGCACTGCCCACCACCTGATTCCACACAACAGAGAGCTTCTGACCTAACCATGAAGGCAGACTGCCCAGAGAGTGAACTGAGCGGCCTCTACCCAGAAGAGAGAAATGATTCACCACTTGACAGATGGCACCAAGCACAATCACCACTCTCCCCCCACTTCCCACTCACGGTAAAGTCAGTGGGTGATGCTGAGAGTCAATGGAGGACCTTCACTGTTGCTGAGGACGGAAGGGGAAGGGCAAGAGTAAGACAGCATATGGGGAGAGGAGGGCTTTTGGAAGGAGAACAGAGATTTATAATGGGCCTGTTACATCTTAACAAGCATGCAGGTAAACCCCCAACACAAACACAGGCTAACTACACACTTTTTGTGGATGTTTTGCATAGCTGAGACTTTAGAAAATGCTGCTCCAACCTAGAAGTGTCTAGTAAGATACTATTACTGGGCACTTCTCTACCATCCCCATTTTACAGATGAGAAAGATGAGGCACAAAACAGACTGAGTGCTTTGCTCAAGGTCACACAGAGTCAGTGGCAGAGACAGGCCAGTTCTCCCAACTCCCGGTCACCTGTTCTAAACCACTAGGCTACAATCGTGCAGGATTGGGGTTACCCAAGATGATATCTGGGTTGGGAACAGCTCCATGCTCAACAAAACAGTCACTAAACATGGTTGCTGTGATCAGGGTCCCAATAGAGTTTGCCTCAATGATATGATCAGGGAATGTGTCAGAACCCTGTTATAGATGTTATCTAGAGCAAAACTTAGAAAAAACCCTGCATCCTTCTCCATGCTCGACAAGCAAACCAGCCTTGAAACCTGCCAGAATCAACTGTGAAAGGAGTTCCTGACCACTATCCTTGACACCAAAAACAAGGAGCGTGTCAAACCACAGTCTTCTAGCATAGTTTTCATTGCAGCCCTAGAAAGGAGGAAGGAGGCACTAAACAAACCAGGACTGCCTGATGTGGTGGTGATTTGGTGAGGAGAGGGAAGGGGATAGCGATCTGAACATTTCTCTACATGTCCCTATAAAACTATCTATGCAGCACATGATTCCTATGTAAACACTTCTCTAGCAGTCAAATTTATCCTTCCTTAACAGAAGCTGCATCCTAAAGATATTGCTCAGGGAGAGGCAGTGAACCTACAACCAGACAGGATCAGGGATGTACTTTTATTCAAAGTACAATCACATGCAAATCCAACAAGCCAGCTGGGGTGCAAACCAAGATTCAAACACACAAAGCTCATTGTTCTTCCTGTTGTTCCCTCCCCCCTCTCCCCCCGGCCCCTACACTCAAACTAGTTATAACAATAGAGTAAAAAACCAAAACAAACCCTCCCCACAACTCATTGCACCACATACTCTAGATCCAGGTTTCCGCTGAAATCAAACTTCCCAGTCGCTGCTTCGTGCAGGTTCCATGGCACATACCTGAAAACACAGACCGTCAGAACGGGGGATTGAGAATTCACACACTGAACAGTGGGGCTAGGACTGTGGGCCTTTGCCCCCTTCCCCAATACACTGCCTTCTTGTGCACACACTCTTCTAGCCAGGAACAGATTCAGGCATGTTTACAGCTATTTGTGCACCTGTGTAAAGGGCTATATGTTGATGTTACTTCACACTGAGGAGCCAGCAGTTCGAGTAGGGTGGGGCTGTCTTTATACCCCACTTCTTACACTCTCCTGTTAGATGCTTTTCTTCCTACATTTCTTTCTTCCAGCCCTTCAGTATGTGAGTTACACCAGCTCAGACGCCCTTAGGCTTGCTGGATCAAGTTCAGAGGATCAGTAAGGAGGGAGGCCTGTTAAAGGTTGGTAAGAGAGTGGGAGTCTAAGTAATGAAATGAAAAGGAGTCTAAGGCTACGTCCTCACTACGGGGGGGGTGGGGTAGATTTAAGATACGCAAATTCAGCAACGCGAATAGTGTAGCTGAATTCGACATATCCGAGCCGACTCACCCCGCTGTGAGGACGGCGGCAAATCGACCTCTGCGGCTCCCCCGTCGACGACGCTTATTCCTACCTGCGCTGGTGGAGTACAAGCGTCGATTCGGGGATCGACTGTCGCGTCCCGACGCGATAATTCGATCCCCGAGAGATCGATTTCTACCCGCCAATTCAGGCGGGTAGAGTAGATGTAGCCTTAGTTGCTGTGACTTTCACACTGAAAGGACAGGTTTAGACTCACCTTGGAATTTAGTCTTTGGTGTCCAGGTATCTCTCCATTCCCAAGGCTGAAGCAGTTTCCAAAACATTGTCATGTCAACTGGCGAGCCTGGACCTGCTTTGCCACTGTGTCAGTGCTAAGTGACCAGTCACATCAGACTCCCTCAGACATACCTGGAAAGCCAGGACTAACTGAGCAGGTTCTTGAGGTGTATTGTAAACCTTAGAGAAGGTCAGAGTCAGATTTGTGGACTGGCAGAACTGAAGGTGGTTAACAAAGTAGAGGTCACAAGTCAAGCAGGCCCTTGTTTGCTCCTTGTGGACAGAACACAAAGGGCAAACTGCACAACACCCCCCAGGCTCCCAAAGACAACAGCCCAATCTGTCTGTTCCATGCAGGATTGAGGGTATCAGTTTAAGAGCATGATTAAACTGGCCCAAATCCAGCATCAGCTCAAGACCCCACACTATATTGGTCTAGAGCAGGCTGCACAGCTCGTAAAGTGGCGAGAGCCATGTTACTCCAAAGAAGACAGCTGAGGGCCGAA